>NC_048415.1:2888549-2938654 GCF_013103735.1 Etheostoma cragini
CTGAAATGTGCTCTACAAATAAAGCTGCCTTGCCTTGCCTTGCCTTGCCTTCACTGCTGTAGTGTCCTCTTCCTCTCCATCTCCTCCCCTTCACTGTCCATCCCACATCCTCACCCCTCCACTTCCATGCATACTCCCCTTCATCCTTTTGTGCACCCTGCTCTTAGTGCTGTCCTCCCCCTCCACTTAAACCTTGTGCTTGATTACTTGCTGCCAGCTCTACTACTCTCTCTCTTCCTCCTACTTTCTACCCAGCTGTCAGTGCTGTCCTGTCCTTCCTCCAGCACTCTGTTGCTAACATGTTTTCTTCACTGTTGTCTTCCTTGATCCTCCTCTTCCTGTTCCTGTCCAACTTCACCCCTTCTCTGCCCTCACTTGCTGTCCTTAGTTGAAGTTGTCAATTGTCATTAAATCAGTTAGAAGAAATTGACACAGTTCCTTGTGTGAAGAGACACATATCAAAATATATCCACCTGAACAAGTTATGTAATGGTTTTGTAAATGTTTCAATCACAAATAAAGTTTTGGCTAAACCCTGGAGCTATTTTGAATGATATGAGGTACTTTTGACAACAGACTTTAAATGTATCCAGTAGGTTATGTGTTTTCATACATATTGTTGTTGCTGTTGGTCCTTCATTAGTGGATTTATAGTTTTTATATATTTTTCTTCATTCCAAAGTTAGCAGTGGACATAACCAGGAAACATGGGAATAGACAGAGAGATGTCATGCAGCAAAGGTCAAAATAATAAAGTAAGTTATATCTATATATAGTATATATAGTTAGTATATCTTAACTGCCCAATATAGTAAGGTGGTGATGGCGCAGTGGATATGACACATGCCTTTAGTATGGGAGACATCAACCAATGTGTCCCTGAGCAAGGCACTTAACTCCTGGTTGCTCCAGAGGCGTGCGACCTCTGATATACAGCAACTGTAAGTTGCTTTGGATGAAAGCGTCAGCTAAATGACATGTAATCCAATCTTTTATCCCAATATGCAACCTGTCTGACCTTTTTTCCCGACTAGGCCTTTCTGGTGCATGGATGGCAAAATAAGCTATAACAATATATTACTAAAGTAAAATGATCTGCCTCATTTAAACTCCTGGCATTTTGAATATTATTTTTAAATGGAACTTTATTGGAAACATTGCTTATGTCTCATGCTAATGTGAACTGTAAAGGTACTACTTCACAGTTTGGCGTTATTTTATAGTGAGTGGGCTTTATTAGTTGCAGTCATGTAAGCCACTTTTAAGAAGTTCTTTATTGTTGATTTGATTAAACTGTTCACTTGATGTTGCAGCACTTTGTACAATTGTTCGGAAACTCTGCACATAAAAATATTTCTGAGAACAAAACACATTTCCTCCGTAGATTCAACCCAGTTCTCATCTCGTCCTCTCAAATTCACTTCCAGATTGGATCTTTTCTTTACTCACTCCCATCCTCCATGATCCAAAGTTTCCTTTTCCTCTAATATCCATCTCTTTTTCCTCCTCCCCTTCACTCTCCGTGTTTTCTTCCAGCTTTCCCTTTCTAATCCGATATCTTCCCCTCTTCTTTCCCTTTTCCCTTCTTTGCTATGATAATTAGTTTTTGAGATAAGCTTATTGGCTGTGCATGACGGCTCTTGTGCTGCTTAACATAGCATGACAGCAAGTGTGTGAGGGTGTGTGTGTGTGTGTACAGGCCTGAGTTTGTATGCGTGTGGGGCCCTTCCATTATGTGTGGATGTACAGTTATAGTGTGTGGGTGATCACTGGGCTCATCAACATGTGAAAGAGAGCTTGTCTCTGGAGGGCTGGAAGGCGGATGTGTAGATAACGGTACCTCGGCCTGCCACTCTCAGCTCTGGAGGGGGGGAGAAGAGAGAGCCCAGCGCTGGCTGCTGTAATGGCTGGAACGAGGGTGTGAAAGAGTTCCGATCGTGGACCCTTCCAACTGCTGAATCCCCGTGTCTGTCCTCTCAGACCCCTCTCAGAGCCACGTGTCCCTGGGCTGCAGTGAAGCCATCCTGGCCAGGCACAAGGCAGCGGATAAAAGCCGCTCAGCCCGCCAATGTTGCTGTGTGCTGCCTTCTTTCTTTGGGTTGACTCATCCATGACATCCATCGGCTTCTCCTGCTCGCCAACTTGGGCACAATGCAAGCAGGAGCAGGCACTTCTGTATCTGTGTGTGTGTGTGTGTGTGTGTGTGTATATATACAATACAATCTGTGTGTGCTATCTGACAGCATATGACTGTGTGTTTGGTCAATTTTTTTTAGCACAGCCTTGTGGATACAGTTCCATATTTCTTTCCATGACCTAAAAATACCATTCCTTCCTTGTTGGTTTATCTATCTAAAGGGATAAGGTATGCTCTGCAACACTACTGGGCTGAAACCTTCCTCACACAGGGACGAATGGATCCTGGCTTCCCCTTCCTTTCTATTCCAATCCAGAAACCCTACAATCCTACCCAAAGTCTGTAAAGAAATACAGCTTGGTATGTTTTATTCTTCTTTTTTAAACGGATCCTGGAGTCTCCTTTTCAGACACTTTATTCTTTTGTTTTTTATTTTAGACCCATTTTTAGCACTCCCTGTTTGCACTCTGACATACTGAACCTGGAACCGTTACATCAACTCCACCCACACATCTGCCTACTTGTGTATTTTCTCTATTGCATATAAGCATCTGTGTGTCCTGTTGCGTTAACATCTCTTAAATCAACAGCTGTTTGAAAGTGTAAAGAAAGTAAATAAAATACATAACTTCTGGCCCTCAGAAATATTTCTTGACCTCCGCCCTCTGAAATGTGCATCAGTGTTCAGTGACACTGCAGGAATACCAGAACAACCTTGGATCGAGGTGTAACAACAAAATGAAGATACTTTATACCGGTTTTTCATTCTTTCTATTCAACACAGACTTCGTTTCACCAACCTTCAAGGAGCTTCTCCAGTACAGCAACAACTTTTGATTACAATTCCAAATTCCTGCACAAAATATTCAAGTTTCAGATTCTTCTAAAGTATTTAATTAGAAGTGAACAAGCAGTAAGCACAGATCCCAACATCAGATAAAATAGAGGTGAACCAACAGGATTTTCCCCTGAGTGCAAAGCAGCATTGCTGAACATTTACAAACACTACAGGCCACTTAAAGTGGGATGCTGACTATGTAGCAGGTGCATGTTGATCTTTGTGTGTGTGTACCTGTGAAAGAGGAGTCGTTGCCGTTCTTTTCGCTGTGGCAGTCCTCCTGTCCGTCTGCGCTCTGCTGCGTGTGCTGCAGACTCAGTTTATGACAAACCTCGAACGCCTGGCCCACTGTCCGAACAATACGCATGGCCTGGCTCTGGGTGGGGGGGAGAGAAAGACAAAGAAAGAAATGGAGTTGTAATTTTCAGAACACAACTTGAACAACTATTGTGATTTTTTCTAAGTTTAAACATTGCAGTATTGGGATTGTGTGTGTTTTTCCCCTTAATATTTCTAAGTTTAAGTAGTTTTCTTTTTTATCCTGTGACCCAGTTCTTTTAAACCAACCAGAGCCATCACTTCTAATGTGACAGGGGATTTTTCCATAATATATCGAAGTATAGATGTACTACTAGAATGTTCTTTCGACTAAAGTAGATTTTCATAAGTAACATAACATTTTGTTTCAAACAGACACAATAGGCAGAGAATGAGAGTTTCAAATGATCTGTGTAGGTCACAGAGTCCCACAACGTCACTTGATGATATTACACAATGAAGTCTGTGTTTAATGTTTCTGATTGGATCCTTACTTTGTCCACTGATTGGACTGATTGGATCCTTACTTTGTCCCCCAGTGCAAATAACAGAATGCCTCTGATTATGTATTTCATTCCTGCTCTGAAAAGGCAGGTCAAGGGGAAACAACTTAGATGACTTAGGTTGTCTGACATGTCAGATCAGAGAGGTGTGGAGGCAGAAAAGATGGCATATTGAAGCACTGAACCCTAGCCTCTACACACACTACACACCATAAGATGAATGAGCAGAACAGATGCAGTCATCCAGTCCATCCTAGTCCAGGTTATCAACTCTGGACAAGCCTAAAGTCCAGTATCAGAACATTACCCCAGGCTTGATATCAAATGAGAAATATAATGTATTATGCACATCTGGGTTTCCTGTTACATTAATAACTCAAACTGGATTCTGAGTTGGCGGGCCATGGCTTCACTCCACAGAAGGTTTTGCAGGTCAGAAAAACTCCAAACGTGTTCACTTTCTGTACCGTGGTGGGTGTGGATTCAGTCTTACTGTACTCACAGTGTAATATATTATTATTATTTTATTTTCTATCAAAGTATGCTGCTTCAGCTTCATTTACTGCTGATGTTGTTTCCATAGAGACAAAGCACTTTGTCAGCAAAACAAATTTGTGTCCAGATCTCAAAAGAACTTGTACCGTTTAATATTGACAGCCTTCAGGCTCCGTTCTACTACTGCTGCGTACACGGACAGCTGTGGACCCCTCAGGTGCATAGTCGGTCTGTTTATCCCAGAGGTATCCAAATTCTTTCATATGTAGGGCCAAAATGGATCTGAATTGAAGCCCATCGGCAAAAAATAAATAGTGAAGAATACCATAATTCTTTGTAGATAAAACCTGCGTATGTAATTTAATAGGGAAGTCTAACAGCACTGGGCTTTACATTGCTGTAAAACTCAGATTAAGAACTTTTTAGCCACTACGGTTAGGATTTTGCAGCACTTTCAAATTAAGTAGAGAATAAGAGCACGTCAAATGCCATGGTGGGTAAAAACAATGGGGGCACAGCCCAAAAAGATTTTAGACCTAAACCAAAAGTAGGCATCCTTGGTTTAGCTGCTTCGAGCTGCTTATCAATCTCACTCCTTGTGCCTACACCTAACACAGGAAGAGGATTAGAGTAACTGGTGAAAGATTTATGTGAGTTCTGACTTTATTCTCAGAATTCTGAGATTAAGAATAAAGTCAGAACTCACATAATTTTTTCACCAGTGGCCCTAATCCTTTTCCGTACTTAACCAACAAAGGCAAAACATACTAGCCAGTCAGAGGAAGAGTAGGGTGGGGTATGCCTATAGGAAAACGCACATTTGCAAAGCGGAGTTTCCACACGTGTAGGCCCTACCCTCGGATGATGACATTTACGTCACACAGACCCAGGAAGATATTCACAAACTCACACACGTGGACAGTATAATTTTGGCTTCAGAGCAATTTATGAGTTTATGAGCAAACATAAATACAAAATAAACTAAGTTGATTTAAAAAATACACAAAACAATGTTGCCCTTTCTTTTGCTGTAAGTGGTCAGATAAATATACTGTCCATACTGTCCTTCAACATTATTGAAGGAACTCTTTTATCCTTTACTCTGTCCTCCATTTGCTTTATTCCTCCTCAGACTCACTCAGCTTGCTGTTTTGTTCTCTTCTTCTCCATTACCTCCATCCATTAATCACCCCCCTGTTCTTCCTCCCCTTCTTCTTTCATTCGTTCATGTCTTTTTACCCCATGCTGGTGCTCAGCATGACAGCCAACGCGTGTGTTTTCCTTTGAAGATGATTTTTGGAGGCAGTTAAACGGGATGATAACAGATGCTGGTGTTATTGAACACAGTGAAAACACCTAGGGCTCAGGTTCCCCTGACTCTGATTGGGGAACACACAATCAAACACTATGCTGTGCACAGAGTTGCTTTCTTTCTTCCCCTCGGCCACCTGACTCTTAATCTTAATTAGTCCCTTAAAAAGGTTTGACTGCCAAAAGCCCAAAATGTAACTTTACAGTAACCTCAGAGCAGATAACCTAACATCTGTCATAGAGCTGCAAAGACTAACCCATTAATCCAACAATAAATCTAACAAACTCTCTGAATCCAGATTCTTAAATGGGAGTATTTTGGTTAGGTGGTATGTTTTATTGACTCTGTTATGACATTAAACTGAATACCTTTAATCTGTGGACAAAACAAGACATTTATGGACATCCTCTTGGGCATTGGGAGACACTGATTGGCATCTCTCCCCATTTTGTGACATTTTATAGACCAGACAACTACACAGTTAATGGAGAAAATACGGATTGATCAACAATTAAGATAATTGTGATTTCCAGTCCCATTCTGTCTTATAACAACCTGTTCATCTGCACCCATCACATCCAGATTGATGAAGAAGATGGCACCCTCAGTCTTAATCCCACCTAACATCCAACTAGAACAACACCTGCCACTGAGCACAAACCCAGCAGTGGGCTTTAGTAGAGAGGTCTGGAAGAAGTCAACTTTACACAAAGAATGTCAATCGGGAAATACTGAATTAATACACGCACGGAGGAAGCGGGAACCCTTTAGAAAATAGGTCCGATTTTTTTTTTACATTTTAAAATTGAAGAGAAGTTAGGTGGGAAGTAGTAAAAACAAGAGTGTCTTGTCATCATGCTTTTGTAAAAAACTGCAGCAGGCTGCTTCACCGTAGTCTTTAATCTTTGGTGCAGTAATGGCAAAATACATTGGACGCGCAAGAGCGGCGAAGCCCCATGCCGCAGATTGTTTTTTAATTCCGGCGCCCATGTTATCCAATCTGTCAGTTCATACCAGCTGCGCTCATAAGCGAAGCGGTCGTGCCAGCCCACGTGCTAAGCAATTGTTTTGGTAATCCGATTTGGCAATCAGTTTTGGGATTCAGTTTCGGTGTCTCTTCTTTTTTTTCCTGTAAGCCACGAGCAAATGTGTCAATCTAGTTACAGCAGGTAATCAAACACAGCAAAGCCACAGCGGTGTGTTCCTGGCTTAAGCAGCACCAGAGCGTCCGTGGATGAGAGGACACGACAGAGGTCAGGGACATAACTTTGAAGCATGTAAAGTATAAAGTCAAGTGTGAGACTATATTTATATTACCAGGATCTTAAAAATATATCCTTAAAAAACTCACAGCCAGTGCAGGGATTTAAAGACAGCAGTGATGTGATTAACCAATGAGTTGAACTTAGTTCTTTGTTCCAGTTCCACTCTTTTCGAGGACACTGGACTCTAAAGCATTATAGAAGTTAATGCACATCCTGTTTCCCTGTGAGAAAGAACAGCTTTGACTCTAGCAATGGTCCTGACAGAGTGCTGCTGTGCTTACGTTGGTTACATTCTTTAGGTGACTGAGAACTAAATTAGAGTTAATCATAAGAACATGTCTTGCTCTGTCTTTTGCCGCCACAACACCACCACCTTCACAGACCATTGCATCATATTTTCCTCTGAATGGGAAAGACTACGATGGCGAGGTGTTGATGAAATGAAATACTCCCAGAGGCACTTTCCTGATGGATTACGTTGCAATCTCAAGCGTTACCTGGTGATCATCACAAAGACAAATAAAAGGACTGCCGCTGTGAAACCTTTCTAGAGTTCTAAATCCTACACTGTCAGAAAATAAACTGCTGTGCAGTGTTTCAGTGTCGGAGGAATCTTGAAATTCATGTATCTGTTACTCAAATTGGAATACATCATTATCTCACCAGTGCCTGAAGCAACACCCCCCTCTCACCGCCAACCCAGCTCTTTGTGTTTGTTTGTTTTTTAGTGGGAGGGCTGTTTCTTTTTCAGATTATTTTTTGAAGGCTTTTCCCTTTATTAGTGACAGTGGATGGACATGAAAGGGGGAGGGAGAGGGGGGATGACACGCGGCAAAGGGCCGCAGGTCGGATTTGAACCCGGGCCACTGCAGGACTGGGTGAGCTAGAGGCCGCCCCAGGAGGGCTGTTTCTGGTCTGAACATCTAATTCTCAAGAAGGCTGGGGCAACAAAACAAGCGACTTTGACATGTGGTTCAAATCCCATCTTACACCAAAAACCAACACTGCTATCATTTAACCAAACCGGCATGCTAACCCTAACCACAGTATTCCTTTAACAATAACCAAATGGTTTCATCTGCCGTCTTCTTCACCAAAGAGGAGGTAAATCACAAAACCCTCATTAAGAGTCATGAGTTAAAGATACTAAGAAAGGCCCTGTTTGTTAGCTTTGTATAGGACTTGTTGGCAACTGTAAGTCCTTTATAACTGTGCCTTGTCAGAGTCTAGAGTGTTACCTAGTTATTGTGGAATGGACAGTCCCTTCTAAAACACTAATCATTCTCAGTTTACTCACTTTATATCAGGATGGCTGTCCTGTATCTAGAAATGTTGTACCGAGAGCCAATTCTCCAACGGATCTCTAATTTTGGCAGCTGACAAGACCAGTAAGAGATTTGTCACTCAACCCCAAAAACCTGCATATCCTGATGTAAAGACACGGACTAGTTCCTATGTTGGACATCTGTCACCATCTCTGTCTAGCTCTCTGTCTCTATCACTCTGCCCATCACTTTTCCTCTCTGTCACTTGAACTAAGCAAATGTACCCTCTCTGTCTGTCTTATCTCTCGGTTCACTATACATCAAGCTGCCAGTGAGCTGGATCCCTGCAGCAGAAACGTGGCTCTTAGTGGCTATAGAATAGGGCCCAGTCAAAATGCATTATTTATCCCAGGTTACCCACAAAGGCTCAGTGGTGCAGCAGTCCACTTGAAAGTCTTGGCACAAGCAAAGATAAGGACAAAAGGGAATATAATGCAGTCTAGAAAGAAGCAGGGTAAACAATGAGAGCATGGCATGGGATTTTCTTCTAACTAAAGCCTTGCTTACCTCTTTCTCCTCTGTTGATTAGCTCATTCAATCATTCTCTCTTCTTCTTAACCACATCCCTCAAAAATATACCCATCCATCATCGCTCCACCATCTACTAGACAGACTGCAGAGCTCTTTCTCTAACAGGCACAAGGACCGAAGGAGAAAATCTTTGTTGCCAAAAGACAACACCTCATTTCTGCCCTACTGATAACTATCAGAGCAACCATTTCTGTAGTTTCTGCCTCAACCACTCCACTCTGTTTTGCACCTTTAATAACCTTGCACATGGTGATTTTTTACATATTTATTTCCCACTCTATCTCCCTAAAGCAAAGTGTATGCTATTCTCTATTTATATTTAAGTACAAGTAGTTTAGAATACTCAAAGTGTATTCTAGTCTATTATATTGTGTATTTAATTATTATACAGTATGCTAAGGTTTTTCTTGTTTTCTGTAGTGAGCTGTTTTAATTTCTATAATTTGTGGTGTTTATTTTCTATTAATATATATGTTTCCGTGCAATGCCTGGATTAGCTGCTGACGTAACAAAGGAATACCAATTCCTTCCATCCATCCATCCATCCATCCATCCATGTGCACATGAGGTATGTATAGTGTAGAAAAGATGAGATTACAGCAAGAACTACTTATTTCTTCTGCTTCCTCCCATTAACTGCCTTACTTGGGCTTCTTGATCACCAACTAACTACTCTAATGATTGGGGCATGGCCGGGCCTTTGAGTTTGATTGCCTCAATGAAATTAGTGGGAGAGCTGGGAGGAATCAAACTGAGTGTGTGGGAGCACCACAGACGGACATAATCAGACCAAAAAGTACTAATCAATGACCAGCTTTGGGATAGGATGCTTGAGTGTGAGAGCATGAAGTAATGTGATGAAATGAAGTCATGATGCCTCAGTGACTCTTCAAGATCATTAGCTCACTTTCCTGGCTGTGCACACCATACAGACACACACATTCGTACATTACAACGCCATGCAAGAGGTAAGTTTCAAACCAAAAGGTGTTTTACTACAGACTGAAACCTGTCCATAGGAATAAGATCAAAAACTGTCAAGTATCAAATATAGGTATTACATGGTTGATCTGATTCTTAGACTTCTTTTCTTTAGAATATCTAAACATTGCAAATGTTTTAATTGCAAAAGTTCTTCTATGGCTGCTTTAGCTAAGTTTGGTATATTTTGTTAAAAGAGGTTTAAAAAGAAAAGCCAATACATCATCCATGTAGCAGAACTACATAAGCTCAGTGAACATAGTCAACATAGTCATATGTGTCAGCTGTTACAAGTTAATATCAGGCTGTCAACAGAGAATCAAGTCTGCAGTTAAGTTCTATACTATACATAATCTGTTAAATAATTACCAGTAAAAAGTTACATTTCCATTTATTTATTTGTATTTTCTTTCTCCTTTCCTGGATTCCTTTGAATAGCATTTCGGTGCCAATATCATTTAATTAATTTCCTCTCTTAGGGCCCAAACCATTGTCCGAAGGAGGGTAGTGATGAAGAGCTGGCGGAGGTACACTGACTCATTCAAATAAAAAATACATTTTGGGGATTACTGTTGAAAATGATAAAATAAATCAAGTGGGAACTGAATAAACTTCAGCAAAATTTCAGATTCCTTGCACTTTTTAAAGCCATACAGCAGCGATGCTAAATGAGCCATAGGTGTGAATATGAGTGTAAATGTTGTACTGTATAGCCCCTTTTACAAATTCACTGAAAACCTGAAATTGTTTAGACATTATTTAAACACAGACATGTCCAACGGACTTTACTCTGCCAGCTCCCTACTGCAAAGTTCATTCAGCGACTAGGCGTGATGATGACCTTACTATTGGCTCGCACTAAACCGGAAAAAACACACACCTGAGGGTGAAGAAGAAAGGCCGTTTATATAAAGACAACAACAAAAATGTCTAACTAGAGATGACAAGATTCGGGAACTTCTGCAGGTAAGGGCTGCCGTCTAATTCAAATACAAGAATACAAGAAACAGCAAGAGACTAGGTTGTTTGTGACCAAATTATGAATCGGCTCCGCAGAGTAATCAGCATCATGTCCTGTCTCCTGCACGCTCTACCCTGCACCACCCTTCACCTCAACCAATTATTTCCAGTAACACATCTGAGACGGACAATCTCCTGTTGTGTGCTACATGTGTTAAAAAGTAACTTTGGACAATGTCGGGACCTGATCCTTTGGACCTTGTTTGGAGTTCATATGAGAAAACAGCTTACGTCTATCCGCCCTGTGATTGACTGTTGAGCCGGCCACAGGAGGAGAAGGTGCAGAAAACGATGGTGGATTACTATCAGGGAAAGGGTTCAGGTGTAGCTGCACAGACAACTGAGCTGGCAGCAGGTAACGTTTTTGTCCCTGTTCAGAGGCTGGATAAGGAGGTCGTAAACAGAGCCACAGCAAGAGAAACACTGGGGGTTAAGACGGACAGGGATTGTGTGAGACAGAGCTGGCACTTGTTTTAAAAACTAAACTGTAGCTGTATATGACCAATAAAAAAGGGCCGCTACTGACTTCAGCCTGTGTTTACATCTCAGCACTGACTCATGATCAATGTATCACACTGCGGGTATGGAGTACCTGGGAAGAAGCAATCTGAAGCAAACACACAAACCCACCTACACTGTAGATGCAATGACTTGTTCCATCGTGGAATATTTTTGTCTCTGCAGTAAAAGTATGGCAGCCTTGACACAGAGATATGGATATTCAATAGCAATTGCTTAAAGGCTATTAAATCCAATTATCTTAACCAAGCTGTGTTGAGAGTCCTTTTCATGGGTGTCTGGAAATAGCCATGTCTTTTTTACATTTTATATCAGCACTCCTCAATGTCAATGATAAAACAATTGATCCTTAGTCATCTTCTGGAGCTTCATTCAGCCCAACTATGTTAATACATTGTCTTTGCTGAGATATAAAAAAGGTCCCGTGTCATGAGAGAGAGACATCATGGCTTTCAAACGAGCAAAGTGGCAGTTGGTCAAGGCTACACCCTCATCCTCCACTCCTCCACCTTATAGTATGTGCCAGAAATGACACATAATAAGGAAAGCTCCACGTGAGACTGGCTCAAGTGGCTTTAATTCTGAACCAAGGCTGCATTTTATCAGATACAGTATTAGGGGACCACTAAGGTCTAAATAAAAGCATCCAAAGAGCACCATGTCATGGGACCTTTAAGACTGGGTGCATACTGTCCCTTGTGTATTGTAATAAATCCTCAAATAACTCAAATAATTTGATTACAAAAAATCCTCGAAGCGTGTAACGGTGTATAGCTCACTGTGTTTCCGCACTGAGAACTATTACTAGCGCACTAGGCTGACCCTTCTGTGGACACAAGGCTGACGGCACAGATTACAGTTGAAGGAAGACAGCAAAAATTGTGAGGGGTCTAAGAGAAGAGACAGGTGAGAGAAAACGACAGAAAGTTTGGAAAGTTTTTGGAAAGTGGAAAACCTCCTGAAAATGTGGCCCCTTGAACAGAGGCCTGGACCTCCTATAAGCTCTGAACCGTCACATTTACCCTCGGCTTAGTGAACAGCTCTTTTTCATATCCAGTGTGGAAGTGGGTGAAAAAGATTAACATTAAGGGCCACCAAGAACCTATTTTTTTTTTAAGGGTCATGGAATTTGGCTATAAAACTGTTGCTTTTTCTAAAGGAAACCTGTCTTTTGTAAATATAAAATGACAGGTTTTCTTTATTTTTTAATAAACTGCAATACTAGTTTTTTTCTTACTAGGTATGTCTTATCTGATTACTCGATTAATCAATGGAATAATGGGTACAATACTTGATTACTAAAATGATTTAGAGCTGCAGCCTTACTTAGAACATGATTTTACCACAAAATATGACTTGAAACTGGCTTTATTTCTGCTGCAGCTCACACAGTACTTTCCAATGTAATTACCTAGGAGCAAAGAATGTTTTTTCAGCAAAACCCTTTATAATACATTTCATTATTATTTTGGCATTGCAATCATCCTCAAAGGCAGAAGATTCAACTTGTCATCGCCGCCCAAGGCTGTAACAGCTATAAGTCGATACCGAACAACAGCATACGGTTTGAGAGAGAACTCCACTAACAGCACAACTCTCTCTCCATCTCATCAAGCAGATGAGTCTGTATCCATAACCCACAGATAAATAAAATAGATAAATGACCCAAAACGGATTATTTTTAACCCATTATTGGTTTGGATTGTAATCCTGTTGGTGTTGAGTGCTTAATGGAAATGGAAATCATGCGGCCAATTATTTTAATTATAACAATAACAACATCAGCTGCCAGCTGCAAGGTTTCCATTTAGCAGCGGTAAAGGGATGTGCTGTGCTGTAGTCCATTATCACGTTTAAAAAGCCACAACCAGCTTTTATCCGTTATTTTATTATCTTCATGCATGACTCCCTACATGCTTGGCTTGTTAGGCGTTTCTGCATCATTGGTGATGATATAGGAGAAAGATTAGACAGAAGGTCTAATTATACGGTCACATGATATTTTCTAGAGCTGGACTGGCTTTAATAGCCATAGCACTAAAAGACTGTAAATTTAACCCCAGGGTGGACAGAACCATAAGGAGACTCATGGCATTCTGCCCTCTGGATTTCAATATTTCTAGCTTCCAAATGAGAACTCTGACTGGATAGTGTGTGTGTATGGGTGTGTGTGGGTGTGTGCGTGTGTGGATGGGTGGGTGGGTGTGTGCGTGTGGGTGTGTGTGCGTGTATGAGTGTGTCTACAGGCACACAACCGGCAGCCTCAATGCTAACATGTAACATGTTTACCATGATGGCCACCTTAGTTTAGTGGAGCCTAGGATGATAAGGATGATATGAATGTTACAGACTGTTGGTCATAAACCAAAGTATGAGGCACAAATCCACCAACCTAGTATTGTTACCAGAGGAAAGGTCGGGGGATCACAGACCAACATTGCCATCTCTGAAACTCTGACCCTTCCCTGCCTGTTATTTCTCTCTTAAAATGGCCTCTTTCAATCCAACAAACCATCCTAAAATACAATCATTTCACAGGGTTATACACAAACACAATCACACACACAAGCACGCGCTGACCTCTCTGCCCAGGCAGCATTCAGTATTCTGATGAACACTCCCCAGTCTCGGCTCCATCACTCTCTATTCAATTCTACATAATAAAGGCCAGGTCATTCATTAGCTTCCTTTAAACAGTCAATCAGAGGAAGAAGGGGGAAGAGTGAGAGAGTATGAGTTAGAATGGGAAGAGAGAGATAGCCTGTCTCAGTGTCTCAGCAGTGATAGGACACTAAAGCCTTTTTATGCAACGGTGATCTAAAGTGCAGCCAAACTTTCACTGCTGGTAGTTAAGAGGGAAATATAGTCTGCTTAATCTTCTACCTCACCTTCCACGCACAGCATTCCACACGTCAAAACTCACACACACAAAACCACAGCCCGCTACGATGACATTTGTGAAGGATGTTTATGCCCGCTCTTTTTTGATTATGCCAAGAGATTCAATTTCTTTTTGTCTTGTTTAATCTTCTACATCTTCTCACACTTGGATTTTTTATTTGACATACTTTACAGTTCAAAAGTTTGGAATGGTCTGCAACCAAAGCTTGACTGGGTAGGAAGATGTCTCAAATCGGTCTACAGTATATGCCTAAAAGGTCTACAATGCGTTAAGGTAACGAAATCTCCTCTTTACTAATGTTATTTTGTTTTATACATGAAGAACAAAATGGTGTACAATGGTTCACCCAGACCGATAACTGAAAGGGCAGAAAGAGACAAAGAAAAGAAGAAATCAGCGGTCATTGGTGAAAAAAACAGAAAGCTTAGCATCAAAATGTGGGCAAATGGGAACCGGCTCCTGTCTCAGTGCCAAGTGTGCAGCAACGCTGTCTACAACAAGCTGGAATTAACAGGCAACGTGTCACTTCAGCAAAGCAATTCTTCAAAGTTCACCATAGAAACAGAAGGCAAGTCTAGGGTTAGCACCGTTAATATCAGGACGGACAAATCAGTTTAAACCTCCTCAATCTAACCATAGAGTAGAAGAACAGGTTCCCAGAGTATTTAGAGCTTGTAAATGTTTAGAAATACTATCCAGACATTATTAAATGTGATGTAACTGTAAAACATAACGGTGTTCACCAAAATATTGCCGAAACACACACACACACAGACACACACACACAAAAAGTGTGACAAAATGGAAAGTGATGCATATCAAGATTCTCTGGGGCAACTAGCCCTGGGGCCATTAAGCCGGGAACCTGTCTGTGTGTGTGTGTGTGTGTGTGTGTGTAAGAGGTAATGAGGCACTCTGTGCTTCACCCGGCTTACCCCGTAACTTAGCCAGGAAGTCCTGGAATATTTTTGGAAGCTCCAGTGGAAACTGGGAGCACATTATCTAACTAACTTTGTTCTTTTACTTTTTCTTCTCAGCTCAGCCCTGCAGCAACGAGTCCACCCCAGATGGGTATGTAACCTGTCCCCCACACCTTAAACACTGACAAGCCTATGGTGCCAGGAGGAATTATTGCTGCTGGAAACCCGGGTGTCTCTTTATTGGAGGTTGTCAGGAAGTGGCTCGGGCAGTGACTTGATTTATGAGGAGGAACTGCCTCAAACAATACAAAAAACTATCAGCCTGTGAAACTTCATTTGAGGAGTTGGTCATAGCTACTCCCTTCACTAATGCAATATGAAATAATGAAGAAAAAAAACACAAATGTTAACTTTCTTCACACAAATCCATTGCTTTATTCCCTCATCTTCTGTGCATCAGTCAATTAGGCAAACCTAATTTAGTTAAGAAAGCTCTAATAAATCTAGTGAGTCTTTTTATTTCCTATAATATGTAGTATAACCTTTGTTAGGTCGACGAATACCGGTAACTAACAGTGTGATGGACTTATTCAATAACCGTCTTGATCACAAGAGCAGTGTGAAAAGACTTTTTTCTAATATGTTCAAAATTAGTTTTAAATTCAAAATTAATTATACAACGTACAATACAATGTGAGACTGACAACTAACTACTACTGTAAATATAAAACATGTACTTCTGGACACATTAAAAAAATAAATGAATAAAATAAAACCTTTATACATAAAACTTAATTTCTGGGCCCAGGCCTTACCGCAGCAGCCTAGGGTTTGATTCCGATCTGCAGCCATTTGCTGGATGTCATTCCCCGTTCCTCTCCCATTTCCTGTCTTAAACTTCCCTTTCAAAATAAAGGCCCAAAGTGCCCCAGAAACATTTATTTCAACACTTTAACGTTAGCCCTCTCCCCTTCTCTCTTTGGAGCGTGCGTGAGGCAGACATGATGCGGAGTACACTGCGGTAATCCGGCTCGTTATTTGATCAGAACCACCCGAGTCTCTTGGCCTGACGATATTGGCGTTGGCGCTTACAGACAGAAATCTCTCGTTGTCTCTGCAGTTAAAGATTTACGTTAGTGTCTTTGTGCAATTTTCTTCTTTGCTCCTGAATTTAGAATATCCGTTGACAGCCCTACTTTGGACTGGAGTGCATATGTAAAAAGACCACGGTCTGATACTGAGTGTTGGTAACTGAGCTACCGCATTCAGGCAGGTTGGCGTTAAATGCCTTGCTCATGGACACCTCAATAATGTCAAGGTGAACTTGAACTCGACTTGAGTGAGCTCTTTGTCTCCATTCAGGCTCTGCTTCTAGTTAACATTTCAGAGGTATTTAATGGCTTCCAAGGTTTAAAGCTTTAAAACTGGATGTTTTTTCTTACCTTCTTCTTGGACTTGAAGACATTGCAGCGAAAGACATTACTCTGTCCGTCTCTGGCGATGTAGCTGAAAATCTTCAGATCCTGGGAGTCATGAGACACATAGAATATCCTGAAAGATAGAATAAAATAGGTCAGAAAAAGAATCGGAGCCTGCCAGCGTTTCGAAATGTATCTTAAGATGCAAAATAGGCACCCAGCTTATTTCTCTGAGGTTTCAATGTGACAAAAAATAAACATTGTTTTAAGTTTGTTATAATCCAAACACATGAGACCAAATTTGAGCTCTCAGGCTCAAAATGGGGAAAATAAAGTTGTGATTGGATCAGGGGGGGAAGTGCTTGTTAGACAAAATTAACTGGTAAGTAAGTACACACCGTCTAAATACAAGGAGTGGATATTGTTAGAAATCTTTAAACATTCTGGACATTGTTGCAGACGTCTAGTAGACTTAAAAAAAGGAAAACAAAATCTGTGTGACATTATATTCCTGATGCGAATCAGTTGAAAACATGTCATCTCAGAATATACATTAAGATCAATAAGACATTCCTGGCCCTGTATATAGCCTCATCTTTCTCTTCTGTTCTTGCTATCCTCACCTTCTGAGTGTTTGCGTGAAGTGTGTGTTATATGTCATTTAGCTGACACTTTTATCCAAAGCGACAAGGAATTCCTGTGTACATTGGGTGATGTATCGCAGTGGTATTTGACCCCAGGTTGATCATTATGATCATTGTGTTTTTGTGTTGTATTCTTGTTTTTTCTCATTCTCATGCTGTATCGGATGCTGGTAACTTTAATTTCCTTGCGGGAGTCATCCCAAAGGGATTAATAAAGCTAAATCCAAGTCTAAGTCTAAGTCTAAGGTCTCCCGCACCGAAGGCATGTGTCATATCCACTGCAACATCACCATCCACCACTTACAATGGTGATGTTACAATTCTAACACATGCTTGAATAGTGCACGGCTTACTGCATTCTTAACATTCAAGATGAGGTAATGATCACAATACTCAACACGTATTTCAACACTGTATAATCAAGTTATAATTATAAAACTGCACTTTCTGACTACATCACAGTGTGACTTTGCCATGAAAGAAAATCTTCATCAGAGCACTACTAAGTAGAGCTGTCAATCTTCCATTGAAATTCCAATTCCATTCCAATACCATTTGAATTTCATTTTGTTTTTTTATATTCAAATTATATACAAATATTTAATGCTCAAATGCAGCCTGTTATTAATATGTACTACACTACTCATGCTTATGCGTCATCAATGCCACTATCAGAATGTGTTGTTGTTGCACGTTCTGTCCACTAGACGGACTACCAACATCAGCCTGGCCTTGAAGGGGACCTAGGTCATGGCGCATTGCATTTCTGGCACGCCACTTTGTTTACATTTATTTTCCACCACAAGCACACAGCGACATACACAAATCAACAGTGAACTCTGTAATGAAACATTTTCCAACAAGTGTATTGAAGCAGTTGTGTTGTAAAGGCTAACGGTGCTCGGTAAGCACTACAAGATCATGTTAGAAAGCACAGCCAAAACGCTGTTCCTACTATTTTAGTGATTAATAAGCAAGCTGCTTCTTACAGATTGTCATGTTACTGAAAATACAGCTAATAGAAGGTAATATATGAAGACGAAGCTAACTCTGATAGCTGTAGGGCAGCTAACATTAACTTTAGCTGACTCCATGACACTACCAGCTAAGCTAATGTTACTATAATACACAGTTAGGAAACAAGCGAGAACTAATGAATGATACCATGAGCATTTTGGCTTGCTGGATGTCCATTTTAAAGTAAAATGTTAAAACCATGTCCCATCCTTCTTTCAAATTGTAACTACCCACAGTATCAACGTTACTCGGTACGTAACGTTAGCTCCGTGATGTTAAGATGTCATGATGTCTCACTCAGCTAACTCATTGTTCATCAGACATGACATGCCAAAAAGATTTCATTTTCACATACTGATACGCCAAGGCAAGAAGAGAAACGTTATACATAACATATAAAAAAAATATATACATACATATATATATATATATTTTTAAATCAATAGTTTTTTTCTGCATTTGAATAGTATTGTGCGAATAGTATATGAGGGTGGAATTCCGCATAGGTTGGTTGGGGTGGTGGATGGATCAAACACAGGACTATCACCCAGGAGAGAGGGCTTCATGTCCCTCGTGTGTCCTTAACCGTCCACTTACTGCTACGTGTGAGGGAAGCCGCTTTCTTCTTTAACCGGCCCGTTAATCCTGCGAGTCAGGGAACCGTAAGCCCACCCACGACCTTTCCCTAAACCCAACCGTCCCATTCCTGCGAGTCACGAAACCGTAAGCCCCAAAAAAAGCAGGAAACGCAGCACAGACGCGCCCAGTGGAAAATCTGGGTAACAAATGCCATGTATTTACGGAGTATAATGATGTAAATGCAGTAGTGAGTAAGCCTCAAGCTATCAAGCTGCTCAGAACAGAAGATGATGTGGATCCTGTTGCAACATTACAGCCTACAGACTACTTGCTGGAAAATACTCAGAAATTAGGCGACATTATGCACATGGGATTACAGTGAGGTGCAGTTTAATGAGTGTAGCGGAAACATTCCTGTAAGTGTCTTATTTCAACACACACAGAGGACTTACAGGGTCTCTATTATTATCAAACCGTGTCATCTGCTGGAAGAAAGCTGGCCGCTCCCATCCGACTGCACTCTGCAGAAACCTTTAAGTTGCCTTCTCTTTCAACTCTCCCCTCCCAACCCTGAATCACTGTGATAAAAACCAATGTCCCGACAGATTTCTTTCTTTGAAATCTAAAGTAGGGGGAAAAGTCTTATGTTGTGCCAATTGATGCCTACAGAGAACTGAATCTTATTCAAAACATGTAGGGAATGATAAAATAAAAAAATGAAAAACAGGAGATGATGCCAGGCGTGTGAACCTCAGCCAAGAGTGAGTAAAAGTGAGCTTAGCTGACAAATCCCCAAGCAGCGTGGAGATGGCGTTACAGATCAATCTCTATCACCCCTCTCTAACAGGAACTGCTGCCAAACATCCAAGTGAAGATGCGTCAGATAGATCAGATCTCAGAATTAGAGAAGCATGCTCGACATGAACGCCGCCGCCAATGGTTAAGGGCTAAATAAATCAGACTACAAATACTGCCAACAGCAAAACTTCTCATTTTGTATATCACTGAGTGAGTCAACAGAACAGTGATGTATAAGTGGTAGATCTATGACTATAGAAACAAGAGTTGAACAAAAGCCAGCTGAAATTGAGATGCAACCGTTTCATCTGCTGGCAGAAGTTAAGCATTCACGGTGCATTCCATTTACCTCGCAACTTGGAAGCCTCAGCTGGGAATGACGTCACACCCAAGTTGCTCTATATCCACGACGTTACGCTCCCGGGATCTCTCTCATTCTGCCTTTAAACAAAACAAGTTCCTTCCTGTGGCTATTTTGCACAGCACCGTCGCTCCGCTCGGCACTTAGCACCGCCCAAGACAATTGTGATTTGTTTAAAGAAATGCAGATGAACCACAACACATTTTTCTCTCATCCCTGAATGCTATGTAGACAAGCCAGACCCTCCTCGGCAGCGCTGTGGAGGAAGGTCTGGCAATGTGAGACTACACCAGCGTTGTTTGCATTCCATTTAACAAGTCAGATTTTCACTGTGGGGTTCGCTCTAACCAGGTTTTTTTGTACGTACAAACTGCGTAAGAACATGTCCACGGATACAAGTTGTGCAGGACTGTGTGTACAACTTATTCAGTGAGACACAAATAATGCTTGGAGCAGCCATGTTGGATTTTGAGCTTGGAGTACTGTGAGGCTGTCCGAGTTCCCAACTCGGAAATCCCAATTCAAGGGAAGTGTTTTCGACATTGACCTCAGAAAATCCAACTTCCGAGTACAAATGGAACGCACAACCTTACACAGCACGTAAACTGACATAGTGTAAATAAACAGCATAGTCGTCATAAAAGGAAAGATGGATCATTAATACATTTCTGCTGAACAAAGTTTATATATACACACTCTGTGCAGGTGATCAATATTAATCCATTTTAATTTGAGATAATCTAGATAATCAGTGACATTTGGAGGACAAACCCCAAAAAAATGACATAAGTTTTAAATTAAAATCTGGCGTCTGTTGGAAACATCAACTCTAAATGATCTGGCATCAACGCCTCAGGCGTGAAATGTGTCTCTCTCTTGACTCATCACTCTGCAGGAACTTTTAATAGTCAAGAAAAAAAAATTCTCCACCAGCAGTGCACTCCATGGACGACAGACCATGTCCAACACCTGTAAAGGTATTAATGCCCTCAAGTTACCTAATCATGGTATCACATGATGTAGATATAAAAGGAAAACACATGAAAACAGTGAGATTTTCTGCTTTAAGAGGCATGACAAGTGCCTCCAGTCTTGGCAGTGAAGTTAAATCATGGGAACATTGTCAACAACCAATGGGTGAGCTCCTTACAGCACAAAACAGGAAGCAGCAAATGGCTAAGCCAGTGTTGTTTATGGTTGTCATGGCGCCGGGCTAAGCTAAACGCTAAAGAGGGCGAGCTGACAATTTACAACCCTTTTGAAGCGCGTCATCCAACGGGAGTTTTACTGGCAGAAAAACGAGGACCTGCGGGCACGGCCGCCATTCTTCTGCGTACACGGCACGACAGAAAATCTGCAAACTTTCCTCCAAGTTACTAGCTAACGCTAGCGGTAGCATGCTAGCTTGGGTTAAATTTTCCAAAACAAATCTAGTTGTAGTCTTGCAATTTGTGGCCCTGCAAGAGCCCTAGTCTTTATAAATAATGAGAGTTTAACTTTAGGAGGTGAGATGGTGTCAGTCTTTAGTCTGTTAAGAGTCTTCTATTGTATGGTAGACATAAAGATAAAATGCAGCTAATACTGACATTTATTAACTTCTTACTCACACACTCACTCACTCGCAGCTTATAAGGCCTTGTTAACTGGCCGAGGGCAAGGGGCTGTTATGTGATCTTTGAGTTACGAAGTAGGCTTGTTTTATCCTTTGATAAATCGCTGCCTGTAAATACAAATGTTATAAATCAAAGGCTAAGAGGCAATGCAACACACACACACACACACACACACACACACACACACACACACACACACACACACACACACACACACACAGTTACAGGGAATCAATACAATAACACACCTGTGCCAGATTGGGCTGTATTGTTGGTGTGTGTGTGTGTGTGTGTGTGTGTGTGTGTGTGTGTGTGTGTGTGTGCCTATTTTAGCATGAGCATCATGTTCGGAAATATAAGCCAAATGTATCTGCATTAATATAATCTCCCAGAATTTAACATCCTGTCCTGGATATCAACAAAAGCTCTGGTATCAGCTTCAGTAGCAGGAAACATGCATGGGTGTGTCACCCTGAAAACCTTGACTCCACGGATCGATGTCTGAAACAACCTTCAGCTTCCTCTTTCTGCCTTCCACCGATTTTGATCATGTCGTACACCATTAATGAATACCTAATAAGTTTACAATCTAATTGTGGCCAAACTATGGGGAGTTGTGTTGGAGATTTTGGAGATGTCTCCTCTATTGGACAAAACATCATAAACTGGAAGGAGAGGTGGATTTTGATGTGTCAATTAGACTAGTAATGCCAATTTGTGGAGTTTGTAAGAATGCCTAGGTTTTAGTGACATGTTTAATGTTATTCAGCTGCACAATGTAGAAGTTTTACAAGATTAGTTGGCCATTAATTACAGCATACTCTGTCCATTAGGTTAATTAGTGTAGGCGTGATGTAAATGGATTGTATTTGTATGGCACTTTTCTAGTCTTAACGACTACTCAAATTAAAGTTGAGGAACCACACACTGTGGCTGAGGCTGCCACCTGCTCATCAGATAAACACTCACACACAGTTACACTCCGACGGCGCATTGGGAGCAACTAGGGGTCCAGTGTAAGGACACTTTGACATGGGACTGCAGGGCCAAGGATTGAACCTCCAACCTTCCGATTGTAGGAGGCAGTATGAAAATATAGGATGTGCCATCACTGAAAGGTTGGTTTAATTTCTATTTCGTAATTTTTTTAAGGGCAGTGCACTAAGGTCAAACTTTTTAAAAGGGGTCCAAATTAGTTGTTTTTTGTTACACTAGAAAAAAAATCTCCACTAAACTATTTAACCCTTGTGTTGTCTTTCCGTCAAAATTGAAAATCAACCCTTTTTTTGTCGATGTTTTTAACTTTTTCTTATGATTTTTCAATGTTTGTCACTTTTCTTGATGTATAACACTACGTAACACTAACTTATTAACTTTAGTGTTACAGTTATTTTTGGAATTTATGGTCAATAAACCTCATTTATAGGAAATTATACCTAATGTTTGAGTTAGAAAAGCAGAAATTAGGAATTATTTTGACTAAAATTAAAGGAATGGATGTTGATGATAATCACAGACTGGAATATGTCAACTTTTACTCAATACTATTTCAAAAACACTTCCATTTGTTTTTCTAAATGCTCTAAAGTTGAACAAGACGCCCCAAAGTTAATGAAAGTAGAGATTTGTACTTGCCAAAGAGCGTTGTGTGGAATCAATCATGTTATTTTGGGTAATTAAAAAGAACATTGATATAGGAAAACGGGTCAATCTGACCCGAGGACAACATGAGGGTTAGGTGGATTAACATTGCCCTGTGCAGTGTATTAATGTGTGTTTTAACCTGTTAAGAGCCCAAAGGCTGTTTTATAAGATGCCACAATTGCTGCTCTCTGTTTGAACAAGTTATGCAAGTAATCTGACTTTCCTTTATTTCTGAGTTTTCTAAAGTTCATAGGTATGGATGATCCCTCTGCAATGATGATTATGAAAATTATATGGGCATGCCAACTGATTGGACTAACTGTTCCAGTTTGGGTCAGTTGTAATTAAACAAAAACATGCAGTCTGTGTTTCCCTCCCTTCTCCATTAACCCTCTCATCCAAATGTTTCACATTTCTCTCCCTTTCCACATGGGTTGCAATAGAAACCTGGCCAACGCTTTGGGATGTTGTCTTTCCCTGTTTTGACACAGGAACACAGAAGAATTTCTGTTGCTGTGTGATTTCCACCGGTTGCCTTGCTTCTTTATTTATTCAGCTGTACCCTTCTTTTTCTGCCAAGAGGGGTTTTGTGTGGTGATGCAAGTCCATCGTTATGTGTGATTTGTCCAGATCTTGTAGGTCTGATCTGGCATGGCTTATATAATGAAAAGGATCTAAAACCAGTACATTATGAAAAACATCATTTGACCCAAAGCCAACACACCTCCAGGATTGTTTGAACAATTAGTTATTACATTAAATGAATAACTGAAAGCGGAGTGTCACTTTAAACAAGACAACGTTTAGAGGTTATACTAAGCCTTTTGACCATACCACACTAAAATACCCTCAACAGTTCAGCAGAAGGAGAAACACTGTTCTGCATTGCAATACCAAGCCTTGTTCTTTTTCCTGCGACAGCCCCGACCTAAAATCTTTTCCATAACATATTTGGCTAAGGCGAGATAAACCAGACTCATTACACAGCATACTGATGAGGCATTATGTTGATTAAAAGTGACTATAAAAAGGCAGGGTGAAAACGTAAAGGTAATTATCAGAAAAGCTGTTGTGTCAGCTCAACCTTTGCGGGCCAACATAAAGAAAATTTCAGAAATGATATAGCACAGCTTTGGCAATTATAAAAGGAACAGGGGTAAAAAACAGAGTCAATCATCCAGCAGACAGTCAATTTCCTCCTGCACTTGTGAAAGTCAAGGTGAGAAAAAAAAGAAAAAAAAAGAAGAAGGACAGTGCACCGGTTTGTGCATGTATATGAACATATTTGGGGATCTTTTATGAGAAGTGAGGTCACTAAATCAATATCTTGTGCCTTGCAATAAACTGAGCTCAGCTGAGACAAATGGAATAAAACTCTCACTTTCTCTCACATAAACACAAACAAAGCAAGACAGATTAAATATTTACGTGGTTTTCTGTTTCAGGTGTAAAGGACTCCGGGAAAGTTTGGTTGTGGTCATGTGACCAGGTTGGTGTGTCTGAGCATGTGTGGATAATGTGTCTGGACTTTGAGGCTGCAGGATGCTGAGAAGAAAATGCTGCAGACAAATGTCCCCGAAATATTTGGGATGCAGCAATCGGACCAATACTCTCTTGATGAGAGGTTAAACAAACATATAGGCTATCTGTGATTGGCCACCTGCGCGAATATATATCGGCAATCGCCACCCGTTGGGGTTGAAAAATCAGCAAATCCACCTGACACTGATTCCAAATATCTTAACAGGGTTCCTACAGGTTTCGCCAAGTCACATTTAAGACTTTTTAAGTCCTTTTCAAGACCATTATGTATTAAATTTAAGATCTATTTCACAAAGCAGGTGGCAGTAGCTCAGTCTGTAGGGAGTAGGGTTAGGAACTGGCGGGTCGCTGGTTCAAGTCCACATATGGTCCTAAGTATGATGTTGGACTGGTGGAGCTGGAGAGATGCCAGTTCGGCTCTTAGGCAAGGCACCTAACCCCCAAAATAAAAATGTACGTACATATACTGTATTTTTTTTTAATCAGCCATTTTAAAATGCTGATACCGATAGTTGGGGACTTAAACATCGGCCCGCCGATATATCGGTATATAACCTCTTCTCCCCAAACTCCAACATGCATTGCACAGGGAGTACAAAGTACCGATCTAATAAATTAGCTAGGGGGTATCTTTGTTCTTTATTTATTATTGTTTTGTTTTTGCATTCTGCACTCAACCCATTCAGCCTCCATTTTCATATACTGAACAGCTATTTTGTGCACATTTGTTTCTGTATTTATTGTTTATTTCTTATTAATGTTGACTATGTTGTTATAAAATTCTTGTGTTTTTGTCTTGAAATACTGTTGCTTTTTACCGTCTTAGTGTTAAAAAAGTCCATATTTCTTGAGCCCTTTTATTTTTGTCAGACTACATAAATCCATTTCATCTGCAATTTACCGAATGTTTGGTAATATGAGGAACTTCAGGGAGCAACATGTTGACCATATCAAATCAGCTTTCAAATTAAGATAAACATCTATTCCAGTGTCCATCTGTGAATCAGTGAGCGTGTGTAGCTCCTAAGGATGGCATGAAGGTTTCTGAAAACTAATCACTCAGCTGAGTGGGAGAGTAACTCCTTTACAACCGTAGTCGGGTATTTAGAAGCGGAGGCGGCCCACACGCCTTATGTAAGCATTCATTTTAAATTAGTGTAAATACATACCAAAGCCACCTGAGAAATAATACTGCAGTTTCATAGTATAATGTGAATGTTTTAGTGCACAAATAATATATGGAGATAACAAGCGGTTTAATCCAACAGGCCAACGGAAAATTGGGAAAAATATAATTTAGGAAGCAAAAATTGGACGAGGGAAATCTATAATGAAGTGCAAATAAATGTTGAATAAATCTTGCAGCAGGTGATGGACTACCTTCTGGTCACTGGGAGCCAAGTACGGTATCTGGGATTAAAAAAAAATCACTTTAAACTGACCAAATCCTTTTTTCAAATTCAAGGTATTTTTCCAAAAAATTTGGTAAGAAATGAAAACAGTGAGCCTCAAGTATGAATTAAATACAGCTGCATCTTTAAGGTGGAACATGATTTTGTAAGAATAAGGACAAACAGCAAGAGGCAGGATTGACTCAGCAACACAGCAAGCCGTCACTCCCAATGACAAATCGCCATTTCCTGTTCTGTATACTGATACTGTTCAACATACTGATGTGTGTGTGTATGTGCGTGTGTGTGTGTGTGTGTCACAGCCAAACAACAAACTCAGATCTACCCAGGAGTGTGGTCTTCTAATACAGTCACACACAACAGGGACATGGTGTGTGTACATACATACCTAAACACACACACACACTGCTCAGAGGCAGTGGGAAGCAATGAGTGGGCAGGACAAATAACAAAAACCGAACCGTCTTAATCTTAGTTTACATCCGATTGAGATGGGTTTATAGCAGCAGCTGCAGTGGTAGGAGTTTGAATCAGAGAGGAAGACACAAAAAATGCAGACGCACAAACTGCAGCACTTACATTCTTAGAAAATGCAATCTCGTTAAGTGTTAGCAACGGTAATAACAGCAGTATAGTCCTTCTGAGGACTGAGATGATCAATAAACTAAATGAGTCGATATATACTGCGTTGTTGTTAAATGATGAAAAATAAAAGAAGGTAACATTAAAATGCCAACACCTTTCCTGATATTTCTGCTTTATTTGGCATAGAGAGGGAACTAGATCCAATAACCGTGGAAGCTGTACGGCGTCGTTAGTGCCACTTCCCTTAGCTGCACAGTTAAAGGTCATTTTCGGACACAATTATAGGCCTCTAGAACTAATGTGCTGCCATCATGCTGCCCCTTTCCTATTTATTAAACAACTAATTTAGAGTTTCAGTTCCATTTTGGGGTAATCAATGCTACTAAAGCTATGGACAATAGGGAAAACAGGCAAGTGGCTGGACTGATTTGTGTCTACAAGCATCTCTTTTCTCTGGTCTGGTTATAGTCGGGCCATCACGAGACTTCTGGAGAAACTAAAAAGCATTTGTAGAGATAAAGAAAATCAAATCCAAGGCAGAATTCAAGAAAAAAAAAGCAGGATGTTAAAACAACTGTCTGAGAAAACACAGCCAATGAAACTTCTTCTTGTTCCTTGAATCAAAAGGATAAAAATCCAAAGTCCTTTATTATGATGACCTCAAATCAGCTGCAGTGCTGTGCTCTCGGTGCTGTGCAGATGTTCTTTTTTTTTTTTGGGGGGGGGTGATCTTTTTTAACTTCTCGTTTATGAATCCCACAGGGAGGAGGGGAGGCTGGCTGAACTGTGGGAGACACTGTCATGTGTTGAGACTGTCAGTGATTAAGTCTGGCTCATGTGCTATTTCCCAGTATTTTGGACGAAGCCCAGTGCAGTACTAATGCAGAGAACCACAGGGTCCCTCGGATCTGGGTGTGGGGGGAGATTATTTTCCTGCACATCACAGTAAACTGTTAACGCTGGGACAGTTTCTTTTTGACATCTTTGGGCAAAAGTTCCATAATAAACCTTTCAGCGAATTGTAAGTGGTGTGAGAGAAGTCCGCTGCATTTACTCTTGCCTCTGTTTTCAGGCTTTAGAAAATCTAGCTGTTGCAGAAGACTTCAGCCAAACGCAGCTCATTTCAGAGAGAGGGTGTTCTTATTAGCTTTTCTACAAATGCATTTGATTGTACACATCCCTTCAGATGGAGAAAGCCTGAATAAATGGTGGAAAATCCTGCCAAAAAAGGTTGTTATTCCAGCATTGGCAACAACTTCCGACACAGAAAAGCAACCCAAATAAAAATACTTATTATTGTATCAATCAAGTATAGAAAAGGAGAACACGCTGTTGGATGCTGTCCTCCTCTCCTACTCTTTCTTCAATGCCTGACAAATCTATCTCTTTCCCTCCCTGACCCTTTCTTGCTGCTTGAGCAGCAGTGGTTGAAGGCTGCAAATATTAGAAACAAATTAATAACATAACAAAATCAATGGTTGGACTGTTCCGCTCTTTTTAAGACTGATACCTCCGGTTCAGGCTGGTCCTCCTCCTCAACACTCGGCTTTTTCAGTCGCGGAAAAACATATACATTATTTATGATAAGGTTATTTGATTCACAGCTGCTACATATAGTGTTCTGACAACCCAACTGCATATCACCACAAACTTAACCTCCTAAAGCAGGCACAATCGGTTGTATGCAAAGGGTCGGGACTCCAAAATTAACATTGAATTCGGAATATAAAAGGTTTGTTAAAGGACTTTTTAATGTGTTCACAAGATACCAACCTTCCATGAAGGTGTGAATTTCACCGGCCGTTGTCTCCCGTTTTCATGGAGACAGACGCTGTGTGCAGGGAGGGGAGGAGCTGTGTGTGTGTGTGTGTGTGTGTGTGTGTGTGTGTGTGTGTGTGTGTGTGTCCTATGTGAGAGAGACGCGTGAGTGAGACAGAGACTAAGAAGAGCGGGGAAAGGAAATGCAGCTGAACGAATACACTGCATGTTTTGAGTAGCATTAAAAGAACACGTGATGCGGCGGCCGGTGATGATTGTGTGGATCAACGCCAAAAATGAGACTGTGCTGGAAACACTGGGTGACATGACAAAAGCATTTTGTTTTCACATACGGGTAGGCCGAGGCGAGAAGAGGGAGATTAGCTAACCTTAGTAAACATATATATTTAAAAAAAAAATCGTATTCTAATTGTATTTTCTAATTATATTCGATGTGGAAATCGTTCCATCAGCCCTATACTGTATGACGAGAGGGATTAGGGCCTTAATACATTTATTAGGTGGTGTGTTAAGCTATTTTCATAGCAAATTGGCATGATGTCTACGACGGACATTTGTGACTTTTTCTTAAATTACTAGCCACTGGTTGTTGGAGATCGCTCCCTCTTTACCATACAGTTCATTACATTTCACTGATTTTGTTTGATTTTGTTCCAAATTCTGTCTAAATGTACTACAGTATATCCACTATATAGATATAAAGATTCTGCCAATGGAACAGAGTAGTGGCCGTGGCATGTTTATTATTCCCCTCTGCTAATAATTCCACAATGTGTCACATTTTATAGATGCTAGAATGAACAGACTCTCCACCTGTGAAAGACGCCGCAAAATACAGATGAATCATAAATGTCCAAAAAGTTTACTGCTGCCACTGCTTATATTTCTTCGAGATATCCGTGTGGGAACTTCCTGCTGCAACCCCAAAGACAACGGAGGTGAATATAAATTCATCTGTGTCGCTCAAAAGCATCTCAGAAAAGCCACTGGATCATTTTTTTAAATAACCCTTCAACCTCTTTGTGTTCTCACTGTAGAAATAGTCCCTATGAAAATAGCTAACAGTGACTCTATAGATTATCTCGAATAACCAGAAAAAGCTGTTTAGTTTTTCAAAATTTATTTATGTAAAGATTTGAAGGGGTTGAATGACATTTTCTTTACTTCCAATACGCTGAATCGTAGCAGAAGTTTCAAAGGCAGATATCTCAAAACTTGGACAGAAAAAACAAAAGCTGCCAGACCACTTCTTTTGTAATTTCAGTAAACTGACCCTTCCAATGTTACTGGGTACATTTCAGAAGAGTTTCTGTCCAAGGGAGAATGCTCTTCCCATTTCATTTTTCCTCATGAGTTCTTCCCCTTTTGGGAAATGAGCACAGTATCAAATTTGAGTGAATTGCCCATCAGCACAGAGCGCAGACGAATAGGATGCTGCTGAGACAGAGATGGTGTAGGACGGAATGGGGTTGTGAAAAACCTTTCATGTGTGTGTACACTGTAAGTGTACCCAACGACTGTGTAGTGTGTAATCAGCATAGCAGGAGTACACTAAAATATCAAAGCCTGTGTGTATGCTCCGTATCGGAGCTTACATCCCTATCACATAATCAGGGTGTTTCCCACAGAAGATTGACTGTAATTGGGTGGGTGTGAACTTCCCAGTAGGGGGGTTGGGAGTGAGAATAGAGGGGCAGAGAGACCGTTGGCAGAAGAGGCATTCGGACTGACTGCCTCCCCGAGTTGGCCAAAAAAAGTGTCTCTGAACACACCGAAGCGTTGCCAACTGCCGACGGCAGATGATTGGACAAATTTGAAATGATTGGTTTTCTCTCGGAAATTCAAAGCCAGACTGTCATGGCGGCTTGTTCAGAATACAATCTCACATTTTACTGAAGCAGAAACGTGTTTCTGAAAACATTTTAAGCTAGAAATAGGAAGTACAGGTGTATTTGTAGTAGTAGTGTAGTAAAAGAAATTGTTTTCTAGACCTTTCACATGTTTCCTCCTTTCATCATCTGCTAGTGTGATTACCCACTGCTCGCGTGTGCCATCTTTTCATCTCGGGGCCGAGTTATGAAATACAGAGGAAGGAGGCATTTTCAAAAGGTGCTGCAGATTCACTGACCAATTGAATCCAATGAGATTGATTTAAGTGTTAAAGAACACCAAAAATAACCTTGAGCTCCCTGTGATTTACTGTACTCTAAACTAAAAGACGACTAAGAGAATTTTAGAAATGAACTCAATTATTGTCAGTTTGTACCTGCATTCGTTTCAGAGAAGAAATGTGTCTTTTATCTTTTTTCTCTGGTGATCCTGGCAACAGTGACAGATTATTGGGATACTAAAAAAGTGTACCTATTAAGAATTATTTCAGCTGTAACTCTTAACAGCTGGCATGAGAAGAGAGGGTAAGATGTCTGAAATCATTTATCGAACCATCTACTGTATAACCATGAGGAATAACAATATGCATTCCTCGGTTTATCACCTCTCCATTTGGCAAACCTGCGTGAGGATTTGGACGGTTTTACAGAGCAAAGATCAGACAGAAGCTGGAGCACATTTGGTTTCCACATGGTGGAAAAGGCCAACTGTCCAGACTTATCACCTGAAGTACTCTCAATCCGTTCTTTTCCCCTTTTATACATCCTCAAAAGCAAAAATCAAATCAAAAATGTTCTAAGGTCTCAACGGGAGACTACAGTTTTTTCAACCTGGCACCTATTTTCCTATGTTTTTGTGTCAAAGTGACTGATGTAACAACAATATTTGGACTCGGTCCAGTGTTAAGCATGATCGCTGCAGTCGGAAGCGGCAAAGCAAACTACGATAGCACAGGCTCAGATTAATATTCCAAGTGTCTGGCAACATAATGGAAAGGATTTCAAAGGAGGTTGACCTTTCTGTTAAAGAGTTAGATCCTTTTTTTAAACATAAAAACATTCACGTAATTGCATTTGTTAAACCCACCAGACTCCAAGTAAATAAGTCGAGAGAAACAAAATAAAACGTTGAAAAGCCATTTTGGGTCGTCTTTCTACTTTACCAACCATCAAAACGCTAGTTTTGGTTGAAAAAAAACATTGCAGCTGGTTTATCCGCTGCCGACTGCAGCGATCTGCTTAAAACCGGACCAATGTCAAAGATTGTTGTTCACGTCACTTAGACACAAAAAATTGGAAAATATAGTCAAGGTTTGAAAAAACTGTAGTTACTCTTTAAACTATGATCTATTTATTACCAATATTATCTTAAATTGATATTTTGAGACCAGAATAATTCTAACATCACTTCTCTTCTCAAGAAAAGAACATTTGCTTGCTACTTTTTCTGCACTTGTTTGCCGGGACAATTGATTTTGAGACTTACATAATACATACATAGATAAATGAATCCGCTTGAGAGGCTTTTAAATGATGTACTATAGTTATTGAGCACTCTGGACATGGCTGGGGTGTTGTTTTACCCCTCCAAGATCTTTATTGCTCCCAGCCCTGCACCTACAGCTCAGTCATACAAGTCATAATTAAGGCAACTGCCTTTTATGTCTGAACGGTGCTATACAAATAGTTATTGTTATAATTATAAGTTAATAAACTGTGTGGATGTGGTTCAGAGACAAATACAGATTTAGTGTGTTTTTTGTTTTTGTTTTTTTAAATTGGATGTCTGTCTTGTGTTTGTGTTTGCCAAGGGCTTTGTAACTAAAAAAAGGTGTTTGGGCTGGCGGTTTGTGTGGGTGGGTATGTGTGCTTCATCTGAGGAGATTCTGATACACTCCTGACTGAGTTGGCCTGCTGCTTTTGCCCCGAGGCTGCGGCTCTCTGCCAGGTAAAATGTAAAAATTCAAAACACAACCACACACATACACACTGTGTGGGTTAAGAAACCAAGCAGAAAGATCTGCAATTTTAAGTGTTGAGTGAACACATTAAAAGCAATGTGAGACCTCCCTGATTGCTGAACGTTTCACCCATACCATCAATGTCCTCTGCTGTTGCGGTTTTGTACTGGCCAGTATTTACAATCACGGGCATCAGGTTATGTTTTAATGGGGAGCAAACTAGGAAAGATTTATAACTGGTGGGGGTGGGATGTCCTCCCGCAGAAAAGTAATTTAAAACATATGTCTTGCATTTCTACACTACCTAAGATCTTGGATTAAGTCAAGAAACAGCCATCTGTACTAGTCTACATCAGATCCCAAATAATAAAAAAAAAAGCTATTGCAAAATAGTAATGTGCATTCAGGATGAGCATGAGATTAAAGACTGTATTTAAGAAATCACTCATTGCTTTGTGGCCTAACGTTCGGAAGCATCCAATTGGACATTTTGGAGCTAAAGCTAGCGCTAACCAGGCAGCAATGTGTATCTGTAATTCACATTAACTTTGATGTTAACTGGGATGTGAATGTTAGAGAAAAACAGGCTTAAAACAAAATGCAGTTATTTACATGTACTTTTCATTTAAGAAATTACAGACACGACAGGATTAAGAACGGGATCAAGAACGCAGTTGACCTTGGCAATTAGAGTGTCTATCGGCACAATCAAACGCTGAACAAGACATTTTTTGGACGCCCAAAATGTTACAATTAACTTTCATAAAGTAAAAAAAAAACACACACAGTGAAAGGGTGAAAGTTTTAACACAAAACCACAGACAACCCCCAAAAACAAGTTCACGGCTATTTAAATGCACACAGAGCCATCAGTATGCATTGCGTAGCCTCTATTCTGATTGACAGGTTGCGACTGGTCAATCACAAAGTAGCCACGCCCTAAAGCATATCTTTCACACTTTCTGATTGGTTTCACTTCTCAGACCCGGGGGCTATGTCCATTTCTTTTATAAAGTCTCTGCATGAAATGTAACAATAGGTGTAAAAAAAGTCTAAACAGGAATATCATTATCCCTTCGGCAAGGACATAAGAGCTTCTGAGAATATTGTCGTTTCATTGAAGGACATTGTAATCGGATGGCATTGTGGCTACATTACTTAAACAGGTGCGGTCTCTCCAGTCACTCATACTAACTCACAGGCCCTCAACAGCAGCTCCACTGGTTACTGTGCAGTATTCATTATGTGCAATGAAAGAAAAACAAATAGATGTCAAGACCTGAACATCCATTTTTATATATTTGAGTAGTGTTTTTTGTAGATGTATGGATTATTAAAATAAACAGATGGTATGAGCAGCCAAGGAGACATTTCCTCCCATGTATAATTGAATCTCATCTCTGATGCAAATTATGGCAGCACAAAACTTCTCTATAGCAGATTTGGTCTTAAATTGTTAGAGATCATTTTTGCTCACTCAATGGAAAATATACAAGGAGAACAGTGCCTAAGGGTGCACTCCATCATCTGCGGCGGCGTGCCGCACACTAAGTGAAGTGTGAGTCAGGCTTCAACGCTATTCAAAAAATCATTTTCCAGGACATTTTCAATGTTAGAAAGAGTAATATGTTTTTTTGTGTGGCAGCTCTAAAAAAGTATGAGATTCTTTCAAGTTTTGGACAAAATGGGCCATTGTGTGGTTCACATGTACACGCCTCAGACGCACATGCATACACACCTCAGATCTCTATAATCTTAGCAGGTTACACTACTGCAGCATCGCTGTTTTTCTCCTTCTCCGTCAACCTTTTTTGAAAGATTCTCTATCAAATTTTTCAGCTACACCTGCATTAGTAGAGACCTGTTGAGTGCACTGTGCATGATGGCCAAACAAATGTTCTTTAAACAATAATACTAATACTCAAAATCACCGGTGATTCAGATGACAGCAGTGTTTGATTTAGCAGTAAGCTGTAGCAGATCGCTGTAATTGTGCCGCACCATGTCTACTCACAGGTTGCAACTGGCAGCAAATGACCTAATTAACTCCATAAATCCATTCAAACAAAGCCCTAATGATAAAGACACTATAAGCTCCTATTCAAGGGAACAAACAGATGTGAGCATTTCTGACAACAACAGATTGCAGTCAAAAGGTCAAACATGCAGGAGCACTAGATTCCTCTTGGCGCAATGGAATAATCAAGGTGTTTTCAGACTCTGCTCCGTGCATTCTCTGCAGGTGAAGACGTGTATCATACAGGTAACCAGTAATATGAGCTACTATATAATTTCCTTCTCTGTGCTTTCTGTTGCTGCCATGGTTATACAAGCCGGCGTGGCAAGTTGCAAACAGCTGACCAACCATAAACTCAGAGGACAGCAATAAAGAAAGGTGCGCTTTAACAAGAGCAGCAGCCGCTATATTTACATTGTCAACAAAGCATTTAATTTATAATATTTTACAATTTTAACAATCTGAGAAGGCAAAGTGACACTTCAGCAGAACTATTTACAGCTTGCATTAACACTAAAGCCCCAACCTGTGACTTGGGGTTGCATCATTTTAAGTTGTTAGGCAAAACATTCCCAGTGGTTCACAGGACTATTTTAATATTGACAAAACACAGGCTGTCCTGTCTGGGTTTATCACTCCACACCAGGCTTTGCAAAAAAAAAAAAAAACACCATTAGCACAGGATCCACACCAACTACATAATCTACAACAGTTCCATTCTTTGGGAAAGACATAATATGTGTAGTGCCGATTTGTCCTCAGATTGAACAAAACAAACAAAAAGCTCAAAGTCAAACGGCCACTGAGGCACCGAAGGAGGCAAACACGTCATCATCATGTTCATCATTCACAAAAGAGCAATGGTGTCTCTAGGCTCTGTCCCTCCCCGGTGTCTACCTCCCACAGACCGGATCACCCATATTTGTAGACGACACTTGGTGGCCAAGGCTGTGTGGAACTTTCAAAACAAAGCACTAGCAAATAACCAAATAAATTACTAATTATATAAATACCGTTTTGTAGCTGTATGATTCAAGCAAAACAGAACTTAAATAAATAGTTAACTTTTAAATATGACAAAACAAGGAATTGCTCCAACAATATATACGCTGTGATGTCACCGACAGCTGAAAGCAGCGGTTAATCCAACACTCATATGCTTTGGAGCACAGTGTAGGCACACAGCAGACAATGGACTAACATCACTTCACAACACTTCAGACTGTATCCAGTGAATAGCAGTGAAGCCTACTAAATCAAGCTTCACTTATACGGGGCGTCATCAGCTTTTCTCATCATGGAGTGTTTGCCACTTTTGCAAGAGGAACACACTGGCTTGCAACGTGACTTCGGGGCCCTTTGAGAGCTGCCACAGTTCTCTTTGTCAGGAAAACTTTTTGAACTGTCTTCTAGGATTAATGCGGTTTAGATGGGATAGGGACGGTTACATCCCGTACCGCTGCAGCAGACCTGTCTTCTGTGACGGTGATTCAACATGGATGGAGCAGGTAGTGGTGACAGTATAAATGTTTTTACAGCTGGAATGCAGCATGGGACTGTACCTGATACCAAAAAGTTGTCAACCGTCTTCTAGTTCGCTGGCCTGAGTCCATGTGGCAGAACATGAATATGATATAATTCTGACATAAACATGACAGAACATAAATCATTCAAGTGTGTTCACACACTTGTGACTGTCTGGATGAATATGTATATGTGTGCATGGTTCTGAGAAGCACTCCTTGTGTATTCTTGCACATATGTTAACATTTGCACACAAACATTTGTTGTTCTACCATTATGAGAAACACAGTTTTTGATCCCGTAAAAAAACGATCCCAAAACATCGTAAGTTATTACGATGTTTTGTTGAATTTTTCCCCCTTTTCTTGTCGGCCTCAGATCCACAGCTAGAATCTGTGAAATAAATGAAGTCAGTGGAATATCACCACCAGAGCCGCAGCTTGTCAACAGCCAAGCCAGGCGGCTGCTTGGGGCCTAACGCTGTTAGGGCCCCCGGGGGCTGAAAAACTTGACCCCCCTTAGCCCCACCCCCACACCCCTTAAACAAACAAATTACTTTTTGCAATGACATCTGAAGGGACCCCATTCCCGTTGAAGCATGATACCATTTTATTCAATTGAAATTCAAAGGAAAATGAGGAGGAGTTATCCTTCTGGGAGTGAAAAAAAAGAAATGAGGAGGAGAAGGGAAAAAAAAAGCAAGATCGTGGTAAGTAGGGCAGATAATTAAGATGAAGTTAACCGTTATTGTCTGAATGCTGTCATTTGACTTTAACCATGTGGAGACATTTAAATAACTTAGCTAGCAAGCATTAACGTTATGGCGTTTATTCTTTCATATTTTTTTGTTTCATTTAAGATTTACAGCTAGTTGGTTCTACAGAACATCTGTAGAAGACCCGTGGAAAAAATCACGTTTTTTTTCACTCGAGTTTTGGTTTCTTTAGCTAGTGGAACTGGAGACTCCAGCCTGGAGTGCAGGTCTGTCTACCTCTGGTCCCAGGAGAGACTTTCAGGACTGGGTCTCATTAACAAAGAGCAACATCTGCAAAAGTCTTTAGATCTGGAGGACATAGTGGCAGTATTGGACATAGTGGCAGCATTTGCCATAGCCAAGGTCCATAAGCAGCTTTTGTAGAGCTTGAAACACAATGGTGACAAACTCTGGTTATGAGGGGCCCCCGAGGATTTCTTGCCTAGGGCCAAAACAGACCCTAGAATCGCCACTGATCACCAAAAGTGTCCTCCGACATGTTTGCCAAGTAAATGTTGTATTCAAGGTGGTGGACAGCCTCATTGGCAGTTAGCCAGTTGCCTCCAGCTAGAAAGCAGCTGAAGATGAAAAGGAATGCACAGAAGAAATGCAAATCGTCAGCTAAATCTTCCCAAATGATTTAAGCCTCCAGCTGCAGTGAATCTAAAAAAAAACACACTTTTAAAACATTTAAAGCAGCTTGAAGTGCATTTGAAAAGCTAGATATGAATATGTATCGCTTTAACTTATGGAGCGCATTAATTCAAACGGTTCAATTACCAAAAGGTTACAGTAACACCATATTTTCTTACAAGGGGACTTCCAGTGGTCGAGGGGAGCCTTCTGATTTACACTTTAATGATATGAGGCTGACACACATGCTAAATCCTTCGCCCATTTACATTTACAGGCTAATATCTCTTCTCCTGTATAACTAGATAGCAAACTGAATAGGGTCAGCGTTACTAATACAATTTGAATACACAATGCTCAAGCTGAGATATAAACTGCACTCCTAGCATTTTGATAGCACATTCCACACTTCCAGTGTAACATTACTTGAACGAAGTCAAGGACATAGCGTTCACAGTACTGTGCCAACTGTCTGGTAGAAAGTGAGTTGTGGGCAGTGCACAGCTAAAATCTATCATGTATTTATGTAAGAATGTGGCCGATTATTAATTACATTTATTCAGTCAAGGCCCCCAGAGGATACACTGACTGATAATAAAGCAAGGTCAAGACTCTGCATGTTTCTCACATTTGGTATGACTCAGGGTGGGAGGAACAACTCTACTGAGTTCACACCTGCCTCTGGTAGGGGTGGGTATTGAGACCCTGTTTTGCACCGGAATGGGGCCAGGACCAACCCGTTCTCTTTCCCAACTCTTAGGCTTGGTGAATGGCTCTCAGCGTCAGATACAGAGGCAAAAATCACTCTTTAGCGTCAGTGTGGAACAACCCGGTCATAGCAGCAGCTCGACAGTGGCGTGGTTAGATGATATAGTATTAAGAGCGACAACGGTACCAAGAAATAAGAAAGACAGAAAAGATGCTGAAGGAGGTTGGTTGGGGTGGTGGATGGGTCACACAACACTGGACTTTCACCCAGGAGACGGGGAGTTGTGTTGCGTTGTGTCACTGTGCCCACCCACCATCTTTTCCTAAACCTACCTGCGCCAGACGCCAGTTAAACGTACGCACTCAAGTCAAGTGCAACTTCAAAGTTTAGATGTTGAGCCAATTTATTCTGGTGCAACAAGATCATTCCGGACTGCCGATGGAAACTGTAACAAATATCAAGCAACACAAGTGTCTCAAAAAACATTTGTGAATGTATTACTTGCCCTGAAAAATCCAGAGTACAAAGTACTCTGCAGCATTGAGTATGTGGCCTACATTGAGGTACTGTACATGACACAGCCAGGGCTGAACCTGGCAACCAATGTCATTGTGCGTTCTAGATGGATTTTTTGAATTAAACCAATACCTGTTTTCTGAACAATCAATGGTTTTGTTTTTATGGAAGAAAAACAAACATTTGTAAATGGGCTGTTTTTATGTTAGACAAAAGTAGAGGTGTTCCAATACCAACACCAGCATCGGTATCGCCTCCGATACTGCCTTAAACGCTGGTATCGGTATCGGGAAATACTGGAGTTTATTCACCGATCCGATACCAAAGAGTAAAGCCCCAAAGAGAATCTACGTTGAAGTAGTTTATTTATGTTCTTTTTCTGTTATAACTGGCTGTTAAACTGGACAATAATAGAAAGTTCTGTGTTTGATCATGTTTTACAAAGAGACGGAATAAAGACATAAATCCTGTCACATCCATCCATGGATAGTAGTATACAGCTGTTAAACCATAATAAAATATATGACACACCGGTATCGGATCAGTCCTTGGTATCTGCCGATACCTGGACTGATCCAGGTATCAGAATCGGTATCAGGAAGCAAAAAATGGTATCGGACCATCTCTATACAAAAGTTCAACTTAATTATGTGTTCAGCTGCTCAATGCAGCAATCTGGTTCCCTCACTGTCTGTATAATTTGGCAGACTGGCCTGCATGCCAAGTGTGTTAATAGAAAACAGGTCAGAGTCCAGTCAGAGTCAACAAGCAACTTTTCTAAAGGTTAAAGACTCTCTGCCCTCTCTGCGCTCTGGGCCTGACTGAAAGTAACAAGGTTAACAGCAACAGGAAGTGTTACACCTGATATAATAGAAGCTTACCTTTCTGATTTCATAACACATTTACCAAAGAGAAAACAGTGAGTTTGCCACCTCTGTTATAATTGCCTGATTTGTGATGGAGATTGGCGGACACTCGGTGGAGATATGGTATGGGAAACTAAACTATCTCAAAAAACTATCTTGTGTTTCATGACTGTTTAGCAGCCTGGCTGTACAAAGAAAGGTTGTTTTTGTTATCAACACATTTTTTTCTCCGTTTGTAAAAAGGTTTCCTGTTCAAACCAAAAAATTAACCAAGAATCAGGTGATTTAAGCACGATAAGAATCAATACAAATCTAAACAATAACCAATCAAAAGACACGTATTTGAAACGTTTTACCCTTCAGGTAAAAATGATTGATTGATGCAATTTCACACAGCAGAGGCCACAGATTAAATGAGTGAGACTACTCTTCGGGCCGTCATTTTGTAATTAAGTTGAACAGAAAAGATGGGACGTCATCAGGATCTGTCAGACTCGGCTCAGCAAACGACAGTGACAGACAGTGATGATCGATGGGGCTTACCCATTGTAGTGTGCTTGCCCCCCCCCCAGCCTCATCCTGCGGGGTAACTTTGTAACGTGACTGTAATATTAAAATATGTGCACAAGGCTCAGATGAGCAGGACAAGCTAAAGCATCTCCAACCGAAAACAACATCTTTCAGAATTTCTAAGCTCAGGGATGCTTATGGAGACAGCACGGCAAAATCCATCTTTCTGACAGAATCACTTCCAAAAGCTGAAGCTCCAACTGGGCTCCTGGACGCAGAGCTGTGCCTGCCTGTGTGTGTGTGTGCGTGTGTGTGTGTATGTGTATGTGTATGTGTATGTGTGTGTGTGTGTGTGTGTGTGTGTGTGTGTCATTTCTGTGGAACGGGTTCAAACCAAAGGATTATACCCCTGCAGCAATTGAACAAAACAAACTGGACCTTATGGTAAGAGTCCAGTTAGGTGCAACAGAGTATGGATGTTACTTCTCACACACACACACACACACACACACACACACACACACACACACACACACACACACACACACACACACACACACACAAATCCATAATTATGTCCCCATGATGTCTCTCCATTGATTACATGCATTGGGTTTCCACTAAGAGAACCAACCTTGTCATGCACAGAAGCCCTAATTCTGATCTTAGAGCTCAACCAGGGTTACTTAACTTATTGAAGTCTTTGAAGATATTCACACTTTAAGATTCAGTTTTCAGTCCTGCATTACTTTCTTGTTAGCCCGTTTTTGAATATCTGTCATGTGTGTAATTTACTATTTAGGAAAGTGATAACACACAAGCACACCCTAGTCAATGTCCTCGATGCTCCACTTCCGGGACTGCTCAAGGTGCCGCAGGAAATTCAATGTAGGTCAATGTAATTTCAGCGATGAGCGTTACCTTCTGCTTTCTTTTTGTTGTAATTTTAAACTCTGGTGGATTTCTGAGGACTATGGTTACCTGCTCCTCAGATCTCTGCAGGTTAAATCCAGACAGCTAGCTAGACTATCTGTCCAATCTGAGTTTTCTGTTGCACTAATAAAACAACTTTTGAACGTACATTTCCACAAAAAAGAAGTTCCCTCCATAAGGCTATTTAGCAGCAGCACTGTTGCGCCACAATGACAATTGTGATTGGTTTATGTTTTTCTACCATACCAGAAGGCTCTGTGGACCAGCCAGACCCTCCTACTCAGCGCCGTGGAGGAAGGTCTCGCAAAGCAAGAATATGAGACCCCCCCCACCCAAACCTAACCAAGATTTAGATGCATTTTTTAAATACATTTTCAATATGGCCTTTATTAAAGCTTCTTGCCTTTTCTTAAAATGCTAAATTAAAAGCAATAACTCCATTGTTCAGTCTAGTAAAAAAAACTAAAAACATCTCTGAGTCCTCACAGTTTGCTGTCTGTACTCGGTGTTATCGGTGGTCCTCTATTCTCCCAGATACCACATTTATGTGGCAACCTTCCATAATAACTCATCTATTTTTCGTTAAATCTCTGTGCTGCTTTGTCCTGAATTCACTCAAAGTTATCATCAAGGCGCTACAATGTCCGTCATTCTCTAAAATGTCAACGCATGCAGTGAAAGAGACAAAAGATTCTCATTTCCTCAGTAGCCACAGTGCATTTAATCAAGTTTGGATTCAAATTAGTTTTGAGAAGGCCAAATGAGCCATGAAGCATTATAATAAGAATTAAAAACAAAATAAATCAGCATTTGAAGTTGAGCTACCTAAAGAATATGTTATGTAAATAATAAAGTTTGCGGCCAGCTGACCTGTAAATGGGATCCTGCATCACCATCATCTTGCTCTCATCCCACATCCACTCCTTCTTCTGTGGAAACAAAAACAAAAGTGTAAGTTCACACATTCAACTACTGAATGCATAACCTAAAAACCAGAGGAGGGGAAATAGTTATTATTTACATTTTTACTTTTGTCTGTCCATTTGTTGAAATCTATTTCCAGTTTAATGTCACAATCAAAATGTCAACACATGAGCACACAGGAATTATTCATATTGATTTCTATCTCCACAGGGCTTTGATGACTAAATCAGTCAATCACTACCATCTCTGGTCTTTAGCTTCCTCCGAAGCGCTCAGATATGTAAAAAGATGACTGACCGTCACTCTTGACATTTCGGCGTCAGGCCAGGGAGCCAGAGACAAGAAAACAGGTGGAGAAAAAACAGGCTTTAAATCGACTGGCCTTTCTTTCCAGACTGCCAGTTAATCTGAAGCCTTCAATGGTGGCTTTAATATTTACCTCATCAGCCAATACAACACAGGCGGGACGTGGATTTAAAAATCACTTCCATCACATCTTCTCTCTCTTTTGGTTTGTCTAGATGGATGGATGGAAAGCCTACCTGGACGAGATGAATTCATCTTTTCTGTCCTTTTTGTAAAGGGACCAAAGAACAGCCAGAGCTGATCTTAATAGACATAAGAATAATAGAGTTGCAAAGTGGAAGGAAACACTGTCTTCAACGGAGAATGTTATGCTTTAGATCAGGGATTCCCGAAGTGGGGGTCGCGAGCCAGAGAGGGCGGGTCGCAAGTTGATTTCCAGAAATAAAATAAAATGGAAAAACTACTAGAAACAGCATATGTTAGCCATGATTTTAAATCAAGATAAAACTAGTGGCTAAATAAAAAAAAATAAAAAAAGCAAATAACTAAAAAGGGAACAGCTCTTTTGATTTGAAACAAGGGCAAATCATCTGACATCCGAGCTGGAGGACGCGTTGGTTGGACTGTCAAGCGACCGAACCTTGAAGACAGCGTTTAATTCTAAGACGCTGGCTGAGTTTTGGATTTCAGTTGAGAGGGAAGACCCACAGCTATCCAGGGCGGCTTTGGATGTGCTGATGCCATTTGACACTACCTACTTGTGCGAAAAGACTTTCTCGGCACTGATGTTTCTTAAAAATAAATACAGATTGCGATTGAATGTGGAGGATGATCTCTAAGTAGCGGTCTCCAACATTTAACCAAGATTGGACTTGCTGTGCTCCAAACGTATTGCACATCCATCTCATTAGGCGAGGTTAAGTTCAAATTAAAGTAATGAGTAAATTACTGTAGAATAATGTTATGGCTGTTGTGTTATTTTGTGTTGTCAATATGCTCCTCTTTGGATACGCCTATAGGGCGTGAGCGGTTGTGCGCAATGTTTATATGCGCTTATAGTGGGGGAGTCGCAAGTCACTTGCACCGTTACTTTGGGGGTCGTGGGCTGAAAGTTTTGGGAACCCCTGCTTTAGATGACAGACGGCTGAACTACACCCATGAGCCTCAGCTGTCAGATTTTCAGATAGGGTAAAATAATATTAAAGTAATATTAAATGTCCTGAGCATCAGATGAGCCTCCGATACGGCCTTAAATGCTGGTATCTGCAAACGTGCTGGACGCTATGCACTGACCCGATACTTTGTAACTCAGCCCTAAATAAAATCTACATTATAGAAGTTTATTTATGTTCTTTTCCATTATGACAGATCGTCAAACTGGACTGTAAAAGAAAGTTTTATGGTGTTCATGGTTTGCGTTCATATTTCACAAAAGGTTTTACCTGAGCCCGACTGAACACAAATGATAAAAAATCATAACACATCCATACAGGGATCAGAGTATACAGCTGTTAAAACATGTCAAATATATGACACACTTGTATCGAAACGGTACTCTGTATCGGCCAATACACAAGTTCAGGAATGGAGAGCAAAAAAGGGTATTGTCCATCTTAATATTTTATTATAGTAATAATCCACATATGCGTACAAAAGAAGGCGTAACCCTGAATAGCAGAGCAATTATATTTGTGTAATGGATAGACAACTCCTTAGAGGGCCATTTAGACCCCTTAATTAACCCTTCTTTTATTGACACCCTAATATATATATTAGGGTGTCAATAAAAGAAGGGTTAATTTATATTAATAAATTATAATATTATAATAATACAATTCTGAAATAAATAATATATAATATTAATTAATAATATATATATATATATATATATCTGCGATTCACATCTGCCTGCAAATAAGATTAATTAAGTTCCATGCCTCTCACTTTGTTACAGACATGCAAATATGGCATTTTTGTTCTTCTTACCAACAAGCAGGCTGGTAAAACAATACCATAACAGTCTCTGGCCCTGCGCATACTGCAAAGATTAATCGATTAGTTGTCGCTGTTAAATTAATTGCAAACTATTTTGAGAGTTGATCAATCAGTTTGAGTCATTTTTTACTTGATAAGAGTAAGAATTATCTGATTCCAGGTTCTTAAATGTGACTATTTTTTAGTTTCTTCACTCCTCTATGACAGGAAACTGAATACATTTGAGTTGTGGACAAAACAAGAGATTTTAGGACGTCATCTTGGACTTTGGGAAACACTAATTACCATTTTTTTAACATTAGACCAAAACATAGACTAAAAAAATAGACCGCACAATTAAAGGTCCTGTAGGTAGGATCGTGAAGATCCGAGATTTAGGCAAAGAACTTGAACATCAACAACTTCTCGGTCCCTCCCCCCTTTCTGCTAAAGCCCAAGCCTCCTAAGCCCCTCCCCACAAGGCAGTATGAATGCGTGGGCCTGAGCAGGTTTTAGGCTCCTTCGATATGAACTGCGCCTCGCCTTTAAAGTGGACGAGAGCAGGCGACAGCAGCCGGGGGCGGTGACACGCTGCGGTAAAGTCGGTAAGTTTCCAGCCGATTCCAGCCGCCATCAGGCTGAACAGGAAGAGACCCAAACACTGTGGTGCGATTCCAATTTAATAAAATGTTATAAGACCCATATATCAGCTGGTACACAATCTCCAGTTGTTTTTATTATTACAGAGTAGCTGTCAAAATGCTCCACATGAGATCTCTTGCTGATTTTAATTAACAACACACTGTAGAGGATCTGTAATCTGAACAGATTCAGTCTCTCGGGCTTCTAAACATCACTATCAGCCACTCAACATGTGTTCTGTACAGAACAAGCCTTTAAATCAGACAAATAGCAGTTAATATTCCTCCTATTGAAAAACAATAAAAAGTTTCTACAGTGTATAACGTCATAACTTTGAGTCAATTCTGAACCAATCAGAATCAATGGGTGCACCTGGGTCGTGCAGTCGGTGAAAAGCACCTGCGTTGCCTGCGTCTCAAACCTGCGGCCGCTTTGATCTCATGAGGTTATCGTTGCCTACTTATGCGTGACATCAGAGCAAGTCGGGATTAAGTCGGATACAAATCTAACCGGCATGCAACGGGCGACGATCCACGGTGATCAATTCGGCGCAGATCTGTCTCATCTCGAACGAGCCTATTGCCACGAAGTTAGACACCCCCCCTTGGCCCTGATTGGAGGATCTGAACAGGGAGCGGTGGATTTTTGCAAATCGCACTACAGGCTGTAGGTGGTGCCAGAGGAGCCAGATTTTTTATTTTTTATTACCTGCTTGATGTTAGTTCTGATTGAACAAATCATTTCAACAAATATGACGGAAAGTTAGTTTAATAAGTTACCTACTGCATCTTTAATCAATTAATCAAGGAAATAATCGACAGATCAATGAAAATTGATGCAGCCCTAGTTGACGGTCAATTTGTTGTATACATTTTATAGGAGTCCAGCAGAGCAGCCTGGAACCTTAAAAAAGAGTGAATGGTTTCTTGTCCAGATTAATGAACTGGGATGAAAAAATAAAAGTGTGGTGAAGAGAACGGAAGTGATTTTTTTCTTTGTTTCCATCCCCGGTCAGACTCCCCGTGGTTCTCGGCAGCTGAAGTCGACCGGAGTCTGTCTCTGTGGATTACAGCTGTCAGCACAGCTGGAAACACAGACCCACTGGTCTCAGCACTCCCGTCCTTCAGGTTTTCTCTTCGCTGTTTTCACTCCGTCTCTTTACTCTTTCGGCACCTGGGCCTCTTTCCTCCCACATCGCCCCCCCCATACTTTTGATTCCTCTCAAGCCCTTTGTCCTCCCTAACAGAAATTTCTCCATTCTCACCTCTGCCTGCCGTCTAATCAAGATGACGATCGATTCCCACATCCTGCCACATAGAGGATGCAGGGAATGGATCTGGACTGGTGCCCGTTTTAGCACAAAGAGAAACCCACAGCATGATTAAAACACAATATTTGTAAGCTCTTCACGTGCAACACAGTGTAGTAAAACAACTGCACAAGTTGCAAGGCTGTCATCTTCATGCATATTTTAAAAAAATGTGTCCACTCTATTGATAGAAACTTCACCGAATTCAATATTTTTAAGGCTTCGACCGAATTGCCTCTAAAGTGTATGGAAAAATGCCTCGACATTGAATACCGAAATATTCCTAAGGACTAAATCTCAGCAGCGTCAATAAGTGAGCCAATAAGCATGCAGCATGCTTTTACCAAGATCTAATAATGTTTGTGATTGGCTGTCTAGCGTTGCACGTCGTAGAGACACGCAGGAAAAACTCTACGTTTTACACTCAAAAAATAGATAAAAAGATTAGCACCTCCTGGACCAGGAATGGAGTGTGGACTGGGAGATCGGAGATGTGCCGTTGGGCAAGGCATCAAACACCCAACTGCTCGGAGACTATGGCTAGGGCTGCAAAATTAATCAAATTATAATCACAATCTCAATTTTGGCTTCCAACAATCATATTTTTTTGATTGCGTTTTGCGTTTTTTTTTTGAAAAGCCAGAGTTTTTCCCTGAACCGCGCAGCTTAGCTTCAAGATGTAGACCGTCACAGAGGACAGAGTAAGCCCCGTCCCCATTCACTTGCAAACGGTTACCAGCAACACGGAGAGACACACCGGCTGCCGGTCCACACATCTTGACATTTGTCCACAGTTTTAATTGTTATTAACACAGCTGAATATTGTTAACCTGTGTTTGTACCAGTGTTTCCCCTGGTAACCCTGCTATCGCGGCCGCCACGGCAACGGAAACAGAGCCTGCTGGACCTGGGCCAGAGATGTGACCCATAGCTAGAATATGATAGTTCATAAAAATGAGCGCAGTGACGATACAGACATTTCTTACACACCACGTGGGTAACTCTGCCCCCCTTCTCCCTGTCCCTTTTAATCAGTCTGTCAGTCTTGTTGAAAACAAGTGAAGGAATTTTCCCAGAGGTTTTTTTTCAAATATATCCTAGGCCATGTATTTCAGATGATTTTCATGTAAACATGTATTGCAGCTGTATATTTTCCATCTGGAAAGGAAACCCTGTTTTTGCATTTCATTTCAATCCCAATCTGTTTTAATAGAAACAGCTTGTGGAAAGTGGCTTTGACCTTAAACTGAACATTTAGCCCACTTTGTAAAAAACTACAGGTCTATATCATGTATCGCCATTCAACCAAAAAATACAGATATGACTTTTAGTCCTGGACTAGATTTCTAGCACAATATGGATGCACAATGTGGATGGGAAAGCAGTTATAAATAGCCTATATACTACTTATAACTGCTTTATGTGACAATAAAGAAACAAGAAAACCATGAATAGAGGAGAGTGGATAGATCTAACACAAAAGAGTCACTCACTTTTTTCTTTTTCCTCAAGGCGACTTTGACGCCGTCTACAGACACCACGATGTTGACTTTTTTCTTCTTGATGTTTTTCACCTTGAACTCATACTGCAGAGAGAAGACAGACAGACAGAGATGTATTTATAATCGGAGGGAACAAGGTCGACAGTGCAACATTGTAACAGCCCCTCAAATGTTTGAAGATGGGTCAGTCATTGTTTGATGAGACATGTCTGGAGGGAGAAAAAAACATGACATAGCGAACGGACAGAAACAGACTATGACAAAAGAAATGGCCATTTACATAATACTTTGTGTTGAAGAAAGAATTTGTAACATCCATGTGAACATGTAGTTAATGCCACAATATTCTCTGTGTGAAAGGGGGACAGATGACTGGGGACAAGGTTTTCTTTCTTCATCAGAATGTGAGCAGTGAGTGAGTCAGAAGTCCAGTTTGTGTAGCTTGTAAAAACATGTAAACAAGACAGACCTTCAAGATCACCCATGGATACAATGACATCATTTGAAAAATGATTCTTCTTCTTAACCCTTGTATGTTATTCAACCCATTTCATTAAAAAAAAATTATATTCCTAAAAATCAATGGCCTTCCCTTATTTCCTTTGATAAACATGTATTCCTGGCTCAGTTCAGAAAATGATCCTGGATATGACCACTTGTGTTTTTTCCAAGATAAGAATGATCACATAGTGGATTTTTCAACATGAATTATAACCGTTCTAGTAGAGATTGATTGCATTCCCTAAACATATACAGTATGTTATCTCAATTGTTTGAAATTGAGATAAAGACAGTATTTGTTACTAGGTTATGAAATACATCTTTATTTCAAAATTGTTTTTAAAACTCCAAATAAGTCACGGGTCAATTTGACCCGAGGGATGCGAGAGGGTCCCGAAAGAGAACACAACACACGGGTTAAATCCTTTTTCCTTTCACTAATTCATTCACCAACTTTGCTGTTATGTAGTATCTTTTGTACATCCCTGTGATTAGTTCCTGTTGTGTGCAACCTCACAGAGACATATAGAAACTCACCTTTTATTAAGCCTATACAAATTAGTTGCCAGAGCATTTCAGGAGCGATACAGAAAGGCCTCTTTTTGATACCAGTATTTTTCTCAAACAATGTTTTTTCCTACTGACAATGTAATATTACAAACAATACAAACAGCCATAAGATACATTATTCTTGATTAAAATGCCGCAACAAAATTAACAATATTCCGATTAAGTTAGACAGCATCAGAACAGCCATGCTGGGTGTATAAACAAGGGCCTTGAATCATATGTCACTTATGTATATGACAAAAGATTTTATTGCACAGTTGAGAATTGGCATACTCCCTCTGGCAGATCCAAAATAATTAATTCTTTAGAAACACATTGTGGGCTGGGCATTTTATTTTGTATTATTTATACTTTTAAGATTTAGGAGTGTCAATTTTCCATGAGATGGTTTGACAAAACTTTGAAATATTCTGGTATATATTCTTTGTCTCAAAAAGCCAGAAAAAGAAGGCAAGATGGTGATCTGATTTTTATCTGGATTCCTCCATTATTGTGAATATATACAGTAATACAGGTTTTGTTTTTGATTTATACATTTTGCTGATACATTGTATTATTATTGTTATTGTCAGCTCATGTGTGCCTTCACCAGGGCTTCACCCATCAAATCACACTGCCCAGAGCATTTCTAGCTCTACCGTCATAATAGACATTTTAGACTATTACATGCCGAGCATTGTATGCTGGCTTTCTGTACTTGACAGTTATTGACAATCAGTGCTTTGACACAATTTAATCTGCATTCAAAAATGATTCCATTTTAACATCAGCTCTAGGAGAACAGAGAAAAGATAAGTTTGCTGCCCAGATATCAGCTCTAGGAGAACAGAGAAAAGATAAGTTTGCTGAATCAATACATTTTCATTAAGCAAGGCACTTTACCCTGACCAAGAGCAATGGTGAGACTGCAGAGGAGCAAGTCCACCACTAGAATTACTGTAGGTAAAGAAGCATTTAAACACTGAAATATTGAGTTTTCACAATTTCCCACCTAAGAAATACTGCACTAACCGTGAGTAGATTTGTCAAAGAAAATGACAAGCGGCCCTGCTGAATGATCATAGCATGGTCGGGGGACCTCTGTCACAGTCAATTTACACACCGGGGATCAGACTGAGGCGGTTCCATCGTCTCTACTGTAATGTGGAGCTGTGAGCACTGACAACAGCAGTGCAGCAGGCAACCCCAGTCATTATGGAAACAGTGCTTGCATATCAAATCCATAGCCGGTTTAAAAAGTGTCTTTTACTTCATTGTAGGAATCCTGTGTATATAAGAGCGGGGATGAATGCAAACAAACATCCAGATAGTTGACTCCCGACCTCCCTCCCCCACAATCCTCTGCATGCTGAGTATATTCTGGATGAGTGGGATGTAATTGAGTTGTATGGAACCACCTGTCAAGGTAGCCTGGAGAGACATAAGATCCATGTACCGTCTGTAAGTGTAATTCTGTGTATCAGCGCTTGTTGGTGTTTCCTTCTGGGTGATACATTCATTATGTTTCTGAAATGTGGTCATTAATGCTTCAATACCCTGAAATTTTATCCAGAAAAGCAACTGGAAGGGGTGCCTGGGTAGCTCGCCTGGTAGAGCGAACACCCATT
>NC_048415.1:2938754-2939397 GCF_013103735.1 Etheostoma cragini
CAGTGATCTGTTCAGACAAGCTGACAAGTTGGCTCACTTCAAATCCTCCAACAACACTAAAAACAACTTTTAGTTGGCCGATGCCACCAAAGGTTTTCTATTAAAGGAAATTCTACGTTTCTGGCAGCACTGGTAGCACAACATCGTCTTGTGCGCTGCTAAGCACCGGACGGAGCAACGGAGCCGCTGCAAGATCGCCTCGGGAAGGAACTTGTTGGGGTGGAACATGTGAACGTTCAAAGTTTGTCATAGAACAGAAAACTCAGATTGGACAGATGGTCTAGCTAGCGGTCTGGATTTACCCTGAAGAGATCTGAGGAGCAGGTAACCATAGTCCTCAGAAATCCACCCGAGTTTAGAATTACAACACAAACAATGCAGAAGGTAACAGACATCCAGCAGAAAAGAGTGAAATTGGGCGTTATTTTCCAGTGGTACCGGAGCCCTCCCGGATATAGACTAATAAACTTGTCATGTTCGTGCTAGTGTAGGGGTTAGTCTGTTACTCTGTCAGTAGACCGTCCTTTGTTGTGTTCTCTGTGGTGTCACTTTGACATAATTCATATTGACTCGGTTTTCTCTAATTGAGTTGCATTTCAAAAATGTCTGAATCTGCTGACTGTGCTCTTCAGGCTGAACATTA
>NC_048415.1:2939408-2942975 GCF_013103735.1 Etheostoma cragini
GGGAAGGAGGGGAAGAGAAGCCAACTGAGCAGAGAAGTGAAAGTGAAGGCGAGAGATTGACGGAGTAGAAAAGAGAGACATATTCATTTTAATGAATATTGGAAAAACACATTTTCCTTCTGGATGAATATAGTATCTATCTATCTATCTATCTATCTATCTATCTATCTGTCTACTGGTTGTTGTGCCCTTGACTGGTCATCACGCTGCAGAGTGAGATAAAAAGAAGAGTATTTGAAATGTGTTGTCTGCTTGTTTGTTGACATGTGGCTGTCTGAATAGTCCCAATATAACTAATAACTAAAGATGACAGAGCGCAGAAGTCAGGACCTCGCCGGCATCGCTCTCCAATAAAATCAAGTAAAAGGCACTTTTTTAAACAAAGCTGGGCAGGGGTCAACTCAGCTCCTCAACCTGGATTACAAACTCTGCAGACTGTTGGACAACAGTCCTGGCCGTCTGTGTGTTTTGTTTTTTGGACTTTTGGACAAAAAGTGTGAGGTTTGCTAAGGGTTGAATGGGGGATCCATAATTCCCCATCTCCCAGCAGTCCCTGGGCCTGCTGTGTAAAATTAGAAGTAGTATAGTATAGTATAGTATAGTACTAATAACTAATTACTAAACAAAATATCAATTTATTTGGACTATTGGATAGATTATATAGTGAAGCCCAATACAGCAGTTGATATCACTTAATACCTCACAATCACACACACAGCACCACATCTAAGTATGATGATTATTACTAATAATAATAATACACATTTTCTACAAGAAAAATGCACAATGTCCATTAAAATGAGGGCATCTAGTACACAGTAACATCACAAACAAGCTAACACAATAAAAGCCAATACAGTAGAAAGATATGATTTTCATTTCTGCATGCAGTTACAGTTTGTACTGTATACTCAGGGTGTCTACAGGTTTCATCAAGTCAAATTTAAGACATTTTAAGACCTTTTTGAGACCATTATGAATGAAACTGAAGACCTATTACCACATCAAAAACAAAGTCGGATGTCAGAGTTCACACACATTGTCACACACAATTTCATTAACATTTTAGGACTGGTGTCTAGATTGGCTGCAGTTTAAGTTGCATGTTGGTCTCATTTGTAGTCAGCTAATACAGAAAGAACTACACCACAGAGTTACTGTTACATTCAGTAGACGTGGGAAATTTAAGACCCATCAAAAACATTTAGACTTGGTAAGACTCCTGATACTGATGAGAAGGACTTATTGCTCTCTTTAGACTAGTGGACTGTAATAATGATGATTTACCTCCATTCTCTACATGTTAGAAAATTTCGCTATTTTCTTGCTACAAAAAGAATATGCTGGAAACAGACAGCATATTATTTACTCAACAGCCTGTTGATCCCTTCAACAAATTACAGAAAATGCACATGCACACATACATACTCTTTCATAGAATATATTTTCGTGAGGTGATCTAGAGAAAGCTGAAGCCCTTCAAGCACTACTCTCAAGTTTCACAGTGCATAGATGTTTACGTGTCTGAGATTTATGAGTGGTTTATTAGGTGGGTTGTAATCTGCTGTAATGTTGACTGTGGTGTGCCTGATGGATTGCATGATTGACCTCCACAGAGATGATAACAGCTGCAATTGAACAGATTTTATGCAGTGTTTGGTGGGCTGTGTGTACGCAGCATAATGTGACAGAAAGCACTTAACTCAAATAAGTCTGTCAATTCCTGTTTGATATGGCCCCATCATTGAATCCACATCCACCACATAGCTCACACTCTCCTTACGGCTTTCAGCTTACATTCCAAGATACAGCAGCAATATGATTTATAGTATCACGGCTGCATCTATCTGATTTTTGTGAGGATGCATAGAAAAGGGCGCACGGGCATTTACTTTATGTACTGGCAAGTATTCAGTCTGACTTCTCCCCCAAAAGCAGCACCTCTACACCAGCTGTGTATTCTTTTGTTTAATAAGCACAGATAACGGCTCACAACACAGTTTAGGTCATTTAGAATAATCCTTAATGTCTCTGCTAGTTGAGCCTGCTGAATATGTACCTATAATGACATTAAATTTGTCCGTTTGTCAAAACATTTGTCATTTCAGCAGCAGCCTCAATCTGATTGAAGTCCTCTGCACTTTAAGTCCTTTATTTTTCTATAATATTGTAAAGCAATTAAAATTAAATACAATCTGAAGAGCATTAGGTTGAGACAACTCCACAGCTGTGTCCCCCATAAATGGTTTCAGAACACTCTTAATATTCAGCAATATTTACAACCAACAAAAGGAGGTCAAGCATATTTATGAATGAGAGAAACATTAAGTTTTTAGGTATTGGGGTGGGTGTGTGTGTGTGTGTGTGGTCCTAAGCTGTTGCTCAGGATCACCTGGACCATATTTTGCCATGTCAGCATCTAGTGTTTTGACTCAAGATCTCATAAAGTAGTATTACTGCTTTTAGGTGTTCTACTTTTTTTTTTGGAAGTGTTCCTACTTCTTATTTCACACTGAGCTCCCAACATCCAAAAAGAAATCTTGTAAGTGAATCAGCAGCTCCGATATCATCATATAATGAAACTCTCTCTACTCTTCACACTTTTGTTTCCATCAGGAGTGGCAATTACCACAGCTCGTTTCAACTCCTAAAGGATGTCAAATGGGCTTGGAGCAGTAATATGCTGTGTGATTTAGAGCTGACATTATAAGTCGTGCGACACACAACCCCAAAAACTAAAACATGTTCATAATCCTGTCAGTAATCCATCAAATAAAGATACCAAACATCTGCCGTTAAAAAGTACATTTTTAAGTTTCTTTTTCTTTTTTACTGCGATATCAGAAATGTGAAGATATCCCATTGGGCTGTGGTAGATTGTGAGACTTTTCATTATTTTCTACAATTTACACATTTGGAAACGTGACTGTTCAGTCTGGGCTTTGGCCAGTACCATCCACAGGGGAAGGCTGTCAAAAACTTTAAAAAAGAAAAGCTAGCGGACTTCCCTAAGGATGTTTTTGTCAAATGACCAGATTAATACAGCAAATATTGACTAATTGAAGTATAAATTGCGTCGTTAGAAGCAGCTCAACAGGTAATATTTACTTTTTACATTTGACAATAGAAATTTGCATCTAATTAGGAACACAACAAACCACAGAAATGACAATCGCAGGTAAAACAGCTCTCGTGCGATCAGGCGGCTCTGGGTTACAGTTGAAAGGATTTGCTTACGTGCAGCAGTTTGGAGACGGGCCGCTTCAGTATAGGCAGGATGTTAGCGTCCATGTAAACAAAGTCAAACGAAAGAAATAGGCTAATCCATCCTGCATAAAAAGTCCGGTTATTTGCAGCCACTATTTCCTGATTAACAGACCGTTGTTTGCTAAAGGTCCTGTCCTCCTGTTTCCAGTATAATCCATCAAGTCTGCAACAAAGACGTCAAAGCAGCGACACAATAGCGTCCTCAGCCAGCTGGGCGATTTACATTCACATAAATATCAGCCAGGAGAGCACAACAAAAGTCTGCATTTCTGTTGATGACCGCGGTTCAATTGGGGGGGG
>NC_048415.1:2943075-2953643 GCF_013103735.1 Etheostoma cragini
ATTGAATTCAATTCAATTCAATTTCATTTATAAAACGCCAAATCACAAAAACAGTTACTGTATCTCACAGCTCTTTTCATAAAAGAGCAGGTCTAGACCGTAGTCTGTGATGTTATTTACAGAAACCCAAAAACTTCCACCAAGAGCAAGCACTAGGTGACAACTTTGACAACTTTGCACTTTGGCGTTTGTTATTGATGCAAAAAGTCTCCTTTAGCGTCTAGCCCTTTGGGAATATTTAGACTCTTGGCGTCACTTTTTGGGGTTGGGACGTTCGTTTTACTGACGTACGGCAAAAGAATAGGAAACGATGGGGTTACAAAATGTACGTTTCAGTGACACAGGGACACAAATGGGACATGAACCCTGGTCTCCTGGGTGATAGTCCTGTGTTGGTCAACCCATCAACCTCCCTACACAGATTCTTGGTTTTTAATACTACTCACTACCGTTCTCGCTCTTATTATTTCTTCATGTTACGGTGCCATGGTGGAGCTACTGCTATGCCTGGTGCTTCCCATTCAGATGCTAAAGGGCGATTTTTGCGTTGGGATGTGATAGTGGCCGCAGATCCTTGGGATCAAAGACATGTCTACTCCAGAGAGAAGAAAAAGAATAAGGAAGGAGGGCGGTAAAGTGTTAAAGACAGAGGAGGAGAGATGGGGGGAAGAAGCAATGATTCAGGGAGAATATGACGTTTAATTAACAGCTCTAATCATTATGCTCATAATTACGCAAACTGAAAGTTAAGCTCTCTTAAATGTGTAAACTGTCATGTTGTCATTAAGTGCTTGATGAAGTGAAATGCATGTGGTTTTAACCTTCATAAAGCACCTGGAATTACAGCTCATACTTACGACTATTTTCACCCACATTTCTACAGGAAGATGATTTTTTTTCCTCCTCTTCTCTCTAAATTTCAAATTGTATGCATCATCAATTGTCCAGCCAGTGGAATATTCATTTGGACTCCGGATAGTCATTTTACAACCTTAGATCGCTAAGAGGATCTCTGAAAGAGCTAATAATCTGTTACTAACTTATGGCATATCTCATATGGCTAACATTGTTACTGAGGGGTATTGGAGTACATCCTGTACTGAACTTGTTGCAATTTCTTTCTTTTTCAACAGACACACCCATAAAAGTTGGAGTTCATAAATGCTATAGGCTCTCAACTGTTACATCTCCTCTAGTTTGAGCTTGAATGAACTCCCAGAATATAACATTATAGTTTAGAGGAATGCAAGGGTCCCTGATTTACCTGTACAGTATCTCTATGAGTTAAGCCATATCAGAACTTTCCATAGCGATGAATTAATTTTAATGTGATGATAAAAAAACAGTCGATGCTTGCATTTTCCTCAAGGTCAGCAGCCATGGCAAAGAAGAAAGAAGCCAACGGTCTCAAGGTCAGAAGCCATGGCAAAGAAGAAACTGTTTTACTTCCAGGGCTGCCCAGTTGTCGGTGAAAATCACGCTGGATTTCACTTATTTAGGCCAGATATTCGTTGCCTTATGCTACCCTTGTGTTGCCATTCTAAACTCCGGTGGATTACTGAGGACTATGGTTACCTGCTCCTCAGATCTCTGCAGGGTAAATTCAGAGCGCTAGCTAGACTGTCAGTCCAATCGGAGTTTTCTGTTGGACGACTATAACAACCTTTGAACATACATACGTCCCACCTTTCCAGCACCGTGGAGGAAGTGCTAGTTATGCGAGACTAAGTTACTTTCATCAATGCAATCTTTCTCTAATCTTAACCAAGTGGGTTTAGTTGCAAAAATACCTTAACTATGGAGATGGCAGATCAGAAAAAGCTAATTTCTGTTATTTTTGCAACACTCAGATGGTTTGTACACTTATACTATTTTGTTTTTCACTTTTTTACAAGACGACTTGTTGAGAGAAACTCATACATCAACAGTCAACCAACTAGGGTTGGGTACCGAACCCTGTACTTTTACCAGCACTGACCGAATCACGTCGGTACTACCGAGTACTGGTTTATATAAAAACAAACGGTTTCAAATTTCGGTACCTGAGAGTAAACACAAGCTTATCTGTCTTCTCTGCATATTGGCACAGAGCGGAGTTCCAACACACACGCGCGCAGAGGTGCGGACGGAGCAATCTACGTCGGCTCTGCAGTTTTGTTAAAGTCACAGTCAAGTGCGGTTACAGTTTTTCAAAACTTTACACAGACACCTTTCACTGTGATTTGATATTAATGGCGAGCCAAAAGCGATCGCTGTGCAGTTGACGAGCAGGCCCACCGCAGGTTTCTATGCCCTGGGGCCTGACTGACAGGCTGAGGTTGTAAGGCAAGGCAACTTTATTTCTACAGCACCTTTCAGCAACGAGACAATTCAAAGAGCTTTACGTGAAACATTAAAGAGCAATTAAAAACGGTCATGATGAAAAAAAAACAGGCTAAAATATAATAGTATACAAATACAATAATAAAAGTTACACTGAGGGAGAAATTAATAATTATTCAATTTAATAGGTGTTAGGGAGGGGTTTGGGAGGAGAGAGGGAGGGGTTTTATTTTTGTTTAATTTCTGTCAGTGTAAAATATTCAAAATAATTAACAATGTTTTAAGTAAATAGGTTTGGAATTATTTTTACAACTGAAATAATTCCCCCAAAAAGTACCGAAAACCGTTGGGTACCGGAAACCCAATTTCAGCTACCGGTATCGGGACTAGTATTGGTGCAGATGTGAAAGTTACCCGACCCTATAGCCTACTATAGTCCCTGGGACACACCTCAGAACCATGAACCAAGAACCAATCGGTGCGACCTTAAATCATGCAGAAAGAGGAGGCAGACAATATATCTCACACACTTTGCTCAAGTGTAGAGCCAGAAGGACGGCCAGAGGAAGAAAGGAAACAATCAGAGCTGTTAGAGGACGCGCCGGGCCTCCACAGCGAGGATTTAAAAGCCTCATTCTCTCTGTTCTTCACCAAAAGAAGAAACTAGTGCACTCTTGTCTTCTTTACTTCAATGTTACCCTCCTATTCCACTACATTGCCTAAACAAAAAATTTGGTGTTCCTAATTTTATTCTGGATGTTTTCACCTATATTCCCCTATGCCGTCACAGTATGAGCCGCAGTAAAGGCTACATTTAAGGTAAAATAACAGCATGCATAGTTAGAAAGTAAGACCTGAGCTATCACCAAGAATAAGGAAACTGATGTGTTTGTAACAATGGGTCCTGTCAGTTTCAGCATCCCTGATGCCATCAAAACCAAAAGAAAGAAAATGGTGCAAACAGGAAGTGTGTACAGTAACAAAAGGGCTGTCATTCTTCTGAACAAAAGTCCCTCCGGCGGCATGTAGCTATACACCATAGGCTGCCGCTGTCCACCTACACTCCCATCCCATCATCATGTAGCTAAATAGAGCAGGTTGCTTCTAAGTAGGACTGGTTAGCAATAAGACCCAAATATCATAGCAAGGTGATAGCTAACTGTCATGATAAACACTGTTTATTGGCCAATTCATTTATGGGATACTTGTTCCTCAACATGTTCTGTCAGTACCGGCGCAAACTTGTTTCAGTGCTGCCGGTAGATACGCTGGATGTTTATTATCTTCCCCTTTCTTTGTGTTGGTATTCTAAACTCCAGTTGATTTATGTGAAGACTTTGGTAAACTGCTCCTTTAGATCTCTGCAGGGTAAATCCAGACAGCTAGCTAGACTATGTGTCCAATCAGAGTTTCTGTTGGATGACTAAAACAACCTTTGAACGTACGCGTTCCACCAAAACAAGTCCCTTCCCGAGACTATTTTGCAGCACTTAGCGCCGCCCAAGACGATTGTGATTAATTTTAAAGAAATGCAGATAAAACACAGCACGTTTTTCTCCCATCCATAAAGGTTTTTCTCCCCCCGCCTTAGACCAGATCAAACTTGCAGATTCAAATGTTTTTTCTAGCTTTCTAATGATAAATAAAAACTCTATCCAGACAGACCGGATTGAAGACAGACAGATTTCCATGATTTAGAAAACATGCCGCCACGTTGCCAGCTAACAGGTTCTCTAACAAATGATGCCTCACTGCAAATCATGACACCTACATTTAGATACGGGTGAGCGTGCACAATTCAACTTCAAAATGACAGGAGGAAAAAAAGACAGTCTAATTGGATTACAGTGTTTTTCTACTACCAAAGGAACAGCCGGTGTTGTATATCCAGTCATGTATGAAGAGCTTCTGCATCTTCTGATTAGACCACACTTCCCAAGTCAGTCCCCAGAGACGGAGTCCTTCTCTCCTGTCTCACAACACATTTCACTTTTTCTTGGCAACCACAATGCTTTCATCACTTTCTCTCTCCTATACACCAACCCCCTTGAATTCTCATTTTCCTTTCAACCATTCATCTTAATCTTGTTTTTTTTTTTACTGCTGGTTGTTCTAGTGGATGTGTGCAGGTTCATTTTCCCTCTCTAACCAGTCATTTTTTACTCCCATTCCCACGGGCATATTGATAGAGCATGTGCCACTCTCTCCAGCTTTATCATATTTGGTTTTTTGTCTATTTTGCCTTCACTAGCTCCTCGGCTTGTCTCCCCACTCTCTTTTATTTTCTTTCCACATCACCCCCCGTCTCTCCCGACTACCCTTTTCTCCACAGACTGGTGGCTGATTCAATCTCAAGCAATGTTGTTTATGAAGAGGCATTTCATTTTCCAAAACCATTTGTGTTTAGGACACAGGGTCCATCATGTTTTATCTATCTCAGCGATGTAGCACTGTCTATGACTACAGCCAGCATTTTACAATTTATGTTGGTATGCGCAGTCACAGTTAGCATATACAAACCCACACAAAAGTACAAACTGGCCTGTATGTTAAGCATCTCCCAAGTAAAGCCATACATGATTGTATTAAAAGAAACAATTTAAAATCACATTTTTAGCATGTCCTTCCATACAAGGAGCAATGAAAAGGCAATAGAGTCAACAAATCCATGAAAACTGGGCCATCTGCTGAGGAAGATCATGTGATGCTCCCCAGAACGGCTACTAAGGCTCCGTTCAGACTGCAGGCCTTAATGCTCAATTCCAATTTTATTTGCTAGATCTGATTTTTTTACTGACTGCTCAGATTATTTGTTATTAAATGTGGCCCGCATCAGACTCGAGTATGAACCGGACACGGCCTTAAAGTGACCCACATGCGCAAAAAAGTAATACAATATCACATGCAGCACCGTGTTTAAGTAAACCCCTGGATGTATCAAGAAAACCAATGAGATGTCATTATTATGTCGTGCTACTAGCTACCCCTAGCTACTAACCAGCAGAACAGAAATATTGCATCCATGTTACAGACTTTACAGCATACAGACCTTGCATGTATTAAAAGATAATACAAATGATGAATTACAGCCATTGTATCCATTTTTACAGCTATTATGACGGAACAACCGTCATAATAGCCTGCGCTGCAGTGCGCCTCAGCCAGTGCAGTCATGTGGGTCTGCCATGCGTTCATTATGCCTGGTTAAATAGCTCCGGATTTGGCTGCATATATTTGCATTATTTGATGCATGTGGCAACTTTTAAAACATAATGGTTTAGATAAAGACTATTTAATTGTTCGGACTGGTAAGTTGATGTAACGCAAAAAAAATGTATTTGCTGCTACAGCCCGGACCTCTGACTTGTGCAGGTGTTTGCTCCTTTGTCTTTTGTCTGTCTGTTGAATGAAACATGAATGTGTTTTTTGTGTGTCTGTTTCTGTGTGTGTTGTTTTCCCTTCCTTTTTTGTTGGCCCTGTGACACGTTCGTCTCAGTGTATTGTTTGTAATTGTTTGTCATCATTCGTTTCTTGAATATGTTTAAAAAAAAAATATATATATATATATATCTATATATATATATATCTATATATATATATACTTATTTTTCGCCCTTTGTAAAGTCTATGGGAATGAGCAGAATTGGGGCAATGGTCTCTGTAGAGCAGACCTGGGCACTGTACGGCCCGCGGGCCACATCCGGCCCTTTCATCGAGGTCGATGGGAAGTTAGCAATTAAAAGAAAATAAGTTTACATCATACATGGGATACAACTGCATTGCTTTTATTTTGAATATTTTGACCGTTTTAGTTGTTGTTGTTTTTTTGCGAAAAACATCTATTCTGACTCCACCTTAGATAATAAAAAAAATGATTTTAGGTACACTTGCACTTTCATGTGTCTCTTTGTGCTTTGGCTTATTTAAAGCTAATATACTTGCACATAGAGTACTTCTTGTTCTCTGGAGTTTGTACCTTCAAGGTTGAAAGCACTTAATTGAAAGTTGCTTTGGATAAAAGCATCAGCTAAATGACATGTAATGTAACACATCGCTTCATTTCATGCCTTTGAGCATGTGATGCAAAGTTGATTAAAAGTAGACCTGTTGCTGTAGGCCCTTCAAAGCCGAGTTACGAGTCTGCCAGTGGTAGTTTATTGTGGTGAGATGTCAGTTGTTTTATTCTTCTACAAACCTGTTCACTGAATTCTCAAGCACAGTTTTTGTCACACAAAAACACCCCCATCAAGACCAACCACAACGGTTTTCTCTTTGCCAAGTAAAGAAGCTACATGCGACACTACTACATGAACAGCAACATTTGGGAGTGCATCCATTTAAAAAAGCATTTCAACATCTGGACCATCTCCAGTATTAAAAATTCAACTTCTGAAAGGAAGTTAATTCTTGATTAATGAGACTTTTCAAGACTGTTGGCACAGTTTGTGTCCTATAGGGAAGAAGGGAAATCTATTTTTCTGTCTGCTGTCACAGCATTAATGCATAGTAAAGAACTTCTGCTCTGACACTTTCTCACTGTCTTCCCTTCACACTTAATAGATTCTTCCTCCCAACTGCCCAATCTCTTTCTCCATCTGTTCCATCTGAGGTCATACATGTATGCCCATGTTGCATGGATTCGCACATAGAGATAGATAAGCTTCAGAGAGAACAGATGCTTATCATGACATCTAAAGAATTAGATCAAGAATCTCTCCATCTCACTTGAGACGGAGAGATTCCTGTCAGCCCGATCAATACAGACATCTTTAAAGAATGATGATATATCAGCCTTACATAAGAAATCTCTTTAGCCCATCTGTCTTCTACCTTTGTTACTATGGGTGAAGCGATGTTCCGATAGTAGATTTTTAATCAATACACTTGTTGTTTGTTGGAAGGTGAACAATCTTCCAGACGTTAGCATTGTATGATGATGGATTCCAGGAAGAATATCAACGGCATGGATACATGAAAGCGAGCCACTATGGTCATATTTGAGCCTTTCCATTAGTCTTTCTCATCAGCTTCTACCTTGTTGCTATCAGTTTTCCCCCACCTCTAGTGGTGAGAGCGGGAGGGGGGAGAGGACATGGGGGACAGGAGCAGAAGCTTTTCTTAGCTCTTATTGAACCATGTCAGGGGAGAAATCCTCGGCTTCCCCAAAAGGATACAGAGACAAACTCAATTTAGAGGCATTCAGTGTATCGACAAATCACTTCTAGTGCGCTTTCATTCTCAGAGCCCGGCTGTATAAAAGCTGAAGTGGCTAATGGCCCTCATTGGTTCGACAGAGTACAGCTTACTTTCTTTCACAATTGATTTGATGATGAACATGTCAAATGAAAGTGGAAACAGCGATTAAGTCAAAAGGAGACTGCGACGGCCCTATCAACCGCCAGCATCTAAAGTGGTGGTAATGGGTTGGGTTTTTACAAATAATCACAAACACATTTTCTTTATATATGTTTATTCCTTTCTTAAATAATGCTAAAATTTCCAATCTGAGTTCACGCGTTTCTAATAATAACAGTGGTCTTTTTATTTGACTTGTTTAGTGCTAGTTTAGGGCAGGGGGGACTCTGAACTAATATAAATTAACACAGCAGCATGTGGATAATTTGTTTGGGGTAGATTAATATTATAATATTATAATATAGTATTGTTTCTTTGTTTAGTCATTTCTTATGGTTGGTTGCGGCGTTTATTTGGGTTCTTGGTAATTGTAGTAAGTACATTTTCTTCCCTTTGTGTTTGGTGTAGGCTAGCCTTTGTGTGTATACAGTAAACCCCTCCTTTTGTGTCATTTGGGAGGTCAGGTTTTGTTATGTTAAGCTGTACTTTGTAGTATTGTTATCTTGACTTCAGTTTTGTTAAAGACCCACTTTAAGTACTTTTGTTTGAAACTTCAATTGATATAGTTGATGAAATAAAGCCTACACCTTTCTTAACAAACCATTGTTTGCATTGTACTGCTCTGTAAGATGGGGCACAGCAGGCTAGGAATGTTAACACTACAACGCTGTTTTTATTTTACTGGAAATCATTTACGGAACTTAATTTAAACTTAACTCTCACAGCCAACTGAAGCCCTAACCCCATTTGTTATTGGTGCATTTGAATCAATGGATCTCTGACTTCACACAGGGGTCAACACATGTCTGAAATCAAAACATGTGGAACATGTGACTCGGTCGAAAACTGCATCTCTGAAACATTCCTTTTAAAGGGTCTTAAATATGGAGTGGATGGCAAATTATATCTTACTAAAAAACTGATGTTGAAGCCGTATGTCCCATGTCAACATTCTCACCGGTTTATGAGAAGACAAGGAAATAAGGTTCTGTAGTGCAATGTATAACTTGTATCACAGTATGTATGGTGATAAATAGTAAATACTGCAGATTAGACTTTAAGGTTGAGGACTGACTGATTAGTTTGCAATACGTAACACTATCTCAGGTGTTGTTGATTGGTGTGTAAACCTTCCCAAATCTAATAAAGACCAGGACAGAGCAGTAAGCTTACCCTAAATTCCATGACCAGCTTTCATGCATTGGATGTTCCAGTCCTGAAAAGGGTTTTATAAAACATAACTTGAATCCCCAGAAAACTATGTAGTTAGCTGATGCTCCTTGGCCGTGGGAGCTGGGTTAGTAATGCAGTCAGTGAACTAGTTAGGCAGGAATGCAAACACTGAATCAGTCACACTCTTTAATTCATTTCTAAGACTTTTGCTCTTGTGTATTTGGTTTTGGAAAGGAGTAAGAAAGCTCTTTCAAACTAAGAGTCCAATGCACACCGCCCGCCATGTTGAGAAACTCCAGTTGCAAAGCTATGACTGGATAATGACAGTTTAGGGTAAAGGTTAGGCAAACTAAAATAAATAGTTGGTATCAAACCTGAAACAGTGGTACCTTAGATGTTCTGACCCTGACTAAATGTTCCACATAATATATTATAAAACATATGAACTGGAACAGAATCCTCATGTCTGTTTTGTTCAAAAACTGCATTACATTTTGCCCCCTAACATTGGAGACACATATCAACAGGAACAGTGGAAGCCAACGTTGCATTGCAACAAAACAAAGTTTTGTTTTGTCTTTATGTCAAACACTGTTTTTGCATTAATACCAAAGAGACCCTCATTGGAGGATGAAGTGACACTTTAGTTCCGACATTAGTATCAAGGCAACCAGTTGAGTAAGCACAGCAGGATTAAAAAGGGGGCCAGAAAGTAGGTTATTTCCTCTCCTCCACTCATTGAACTAAAACAAACACAGCGTGATATCAAGAGGGATGGTAAACAAATTCTAACTGCATTTAATTCATTATTTGTGCTATTTCTGTCTTTAAATATGTCATATTTGTGTCTTCTCTTTGTACTTTTCCGATGGACTAGTCCCAACAAAAACAAGGCTTTGGCAGCAAGTGTTTTGGATGTCTACCCGTAGTTTGGGACGAGGGATGTCAAACACTAAGTTCCAAAACCAACTTCTGAAAGTTATAAAAAAGTTGTAAAAGAAAGAAAAGAAAGGTTTATGGTTTATTGCTCGCTCTAGCCTGGAGCTTTTAAATGTATCTATAAAACACTGAGCCAAATGGTTGTGTGCATATACGCTACAATTTGGTCTGATGGTACTGATCTAAACTGTCACTTTATCAAAACTAACCTTTTGTGTAAAGATTTCCTGTCAGTAAGCGTCTGGTCCGATGAGAGACGCGCTCATTACCATGTCAAAGGCTGCCAGTCAGTCATGCTCTCAATTCCTAAGTGACACGTGGCAAATGACATTGGGACCATTTATTCCTCAAACTTAAGGGCACTCCCTGTGGTCTGAGTGTACCAGAAAGCAGACAACGCACCAACAAAAAGGAAGAGCACAAAGTAGATGGAAATAGCAAAAAGTAAATAAAAAAAATCAGAAAAGGATGCAGACTGAGATGGGTCTAAAAAACACTATTTTACCATTTGTTGCATTTCTGCAGAAAGGTTAAAAAAATGACCCTGTAGAACTATTGCGTAATAGCAGTGATAAAACATAAGGTGGGTCCGAGGCATTGATTCTCAACCCCAGGATCAGATCTGGACTGTAAGACAAAAATTGCATTTTCACAGCCAGTATTAGGAGTATTGTTTTTTTGTTGTTGAGTGAAACAAGTTCTTTCAGGCAGCAGAAATTGTGTCTGATAGAACCATTGATGATTGTCCTTTGAGGCCTTTGATGGTTGCTAGGTAACCG
>NC_048415.1:2953743-2963792 GCF_013103735.1 Etheostoma cragini
GAAGTTGGAGAAAGACTTATCTAGCTGATGGGATCTTACCTAGCTAATTTGCATGTGTGACTCCCAACAAAGATAGTATAGAAGTGAGATGTTTCCCTCTGTAGCTAAAACAGAGACCTAAACACACAGAGAGAAAAGATGATCTGCAGCAACGTGCAGTACAACAAAAATATATATATATATTTTTTTTAAATTAAACCATGTAAACCTATTCTGGCACAACCTCAAAATACAATTGTAACCCCGAAAATGAGCATATTATGGGTGCTTTTAAAAGAAACAGTAATCTGCAAGGTTTACACATTATACTACCCGAACAACCATTTCTTTCTAATTTCTGTTCTTTAAGAGGATCTTTATTTGGCTGAATGGACTTTTAGGTAAAGTTTTAGGAAAGGCTGTGAAGAAAGTATCTGGCCACAAGAGTTCGCAAGCATAGGCTGTTGGGTTGGGCTGCATGTTAGACCAAATGGCCAGTGTTGTCGTCTTTTTGGTGAGTACAGTCTCCAGGAAAACAAAAGTTTTATAAGCTGGCGTAGACCATCTGGACTTGAGTTTTTGGTTCAGAAAGTCATGGCATCCTGTATACACACTGTTAGAGCCAAGTTGTCAGGCTCCACATCCCCTGGTGTTAACATTCTTCCATATCACAGCACTACACCACACACTGGAAGCCTCTACAAAAACACCAGCCAAGACTTAGACCTTTTTCACATCTCCAGAACACCAGAGCACAATGCCCAAAGCAAACACAAAACTGGCTCCCACTGCAGCTTTAATTACCTCACCTCAGTTTGAACACACATGTGTAGTCACACACACACACACACACACACAAACACCACCAGACAACCAATTAAAGGGAGGATCTTCTGTTCTTGACATGGTGGTCTAGGCTGGAATTAAATTACAGTGAGGGCCGAGTAGTCACTGGCTGTCATGATAAAGCCCTTTCAGAAGACACAGTAAAGGATTATCAGCTCTAACAGCTTTAATTGCCGGTTTAATAAAGTCGCCCACAACGTATCTGACAGGCACTAAAGGCGGACATCCCGTATGTACACATCGAATACACCTCAGCCTGAAATGTTAGTTCGAGAGGGGACCTCAAAGGCTTTCATTAGCAGATCCCATTTAGTAAATCACTCAAAGTGGATCATATTAAATGGTTCATCTACCTTCTCTGTAATAGCATTACCAGTGGTAAGATGTGTTTTACAAAGGCAACTGGCTTTGGATCTGAATGCTGTTGCTTTTGAGGGAGAGTCCTCTTCCAATTTGGTTGAAAATTAGGGGTGGGAAAGATAATCGATTCTTAGATGCATTGCGATTCTCTCTAGAATGATTCAATGTGCAATTCTGATAAGATAATTATCACTTAAAAAAAAAAAAGTGATGATTTTTATAAGGTTACTGCCCCTCATTAATATCCTACGTTCCACCTAAAACAGGCGTAGGATGGGCGTATGCCGATTCCTACGCAAAGCTGGTCATTTATCATTTTGAACGCGAGCTTAGGTATAACTAATGTATATGTCAAAATAAAAAAAACTCTGATTTATACGTAAATCTTTCAAAATCCTGCATGGAAATGTACAAAAAAAATGGTTGCATCGCAATGCATCGATAATCGCTTCAGAATCAAATCGTTGGCTCTGAGACGGAATCAAATCGTTGGCTCTGAGACGGAATCAAATCGTTGGCTCTGAGACGGAATCAAATCGTGAGCAGCATATCAACCCCCCCCCCACTAAAAAAACATGTCAAGTATTACAAGGAAAGTATAAGCTGGGGATTATAAACAGGGGCCCTTGCCAAAAAGGGAGGTCTGAAGAGTACCCAGAGGCAGATTCATTGCAGCTTAATGAGATAATTAAACACTGTAATGGTCCTTGGGTAAATAAAGCTTTCAAACTAAATATAATCTAATATAAACTCTCTGTTTAAACATACATTGCCTTAAGATAGTGGAACACCTATTCTAAATTGTGTGAGGCTGCAGCCTAGATTCTAATTAGTTTACTAAAGTATAGAAAAGTCAGGATGAAGTATCTGTTGCCGGTGGAGCATGTCAACAGCTTTTGCTCCAGCGTGTCTGGATCTGGTTGGAGAGTTTGGATGTGGGGATTTTCACACACTCCCACTCGCGGATTTGCTCAAGCTGCGAGTGTCGGTGAGCTGATACCTTCTAGTCATTACACACATTTTCAGAGGGATTACGCCAGTGTTGATGTACGGTTAGGGTCATGATTATCCTGTTGGGACAGACTAAATAACTGTAATGTAGTACTGAACACACTTTTAGTTATTTGTTTAAAATGCACACGCTCCAATTTTGAATGATATGTACTTTCAGCTCCTATGTGGTCTGAATATACTTATTGGAAAGTCACTTTGGACAATAGTGTGTGCCAAATAGATGAAATGTAATTTAATGGAAAAGTCCACTTGCATTATTAAGCAGGTCTCCTCAGGAATGCCTTCTGGCTTCATTTAATATTGCTGCTGTATCCTCACAAGTCACTGGTGCTGAAATGAACCCACGGAGAATGATTCCTCCACCAGTCGGGTCTGCATCTGGACATAGATTCCCATTTGAAAAACTTGCTTGATGTTTCAGTGAAATAACATCTTGCAACTATCCTATGACTAACCCCAATATTCTATAACGAGTTCACTTCTTCCTCAAGATACAGTACCTGTGTGCAACAAAGAAAGTTGTTTCTCCTTTTACATGTCTTTTGTTTCTTTTCTTTTTTGGAGCCTTGCAACGTAATCTTGCTCAACTGTATATTGTGAATGTGCAGTTGAATGACAATAAAGTTTAATAAGTCTAAGCCTGATAGAAAACATTTTACCAAGAGAGAAGCATGTATTGTTTGTCCTGCCAAAGACCAGCTGCTCATTATCGACAATCAGGGCTGTCTGGATGCAACGCTGGCTATTATTTACAGACGCTGAAAATGTGACCATGCCTGTTATGTAACTGGCTATCAATTCCTCAACACTAGCATGTCTTACAGCTCTGCGGTATCATCTGCTGCGATTCCCCATCAGTGCTGTAGCTGAATGGGTAAAGCCACAACCTGCTGCTTTTAGGTTTCAGAGTTTTATTTACACTGGGGCAATTTTTACTAGAAATCGTATTCAATTAGGCTAATGTAAGGCACTCTGAATGAGAGCCTTCACCAAGTGCATACACATGCAGGGTTTGAGGCCAAAGCATGAATTCTATCTACTTCCACACTCTTTTGAAAAGTTCTCTCTGCACACCATTGTTTTCCTGAAGGACAAAAAGCTCTCTCTTCTTCCCCATCTCCTACAGCGAACAAAGACGGCGGTACCTTGGCCACAGGGGCAAGTACTTCTGCTCCGTCTATAAAGGCCACTGTTAAATGGTAAACAGTTATGTGGGCATCAGACTAATGACCTCAGCATTCCTGTTCCCTGCAGAGTAAAGGAAATGGTCTTTTCATTGTTGTTTTGCCTCCACACGCTCACCTATCAGAAAGAAACACACACCCCTGCAGTAAAAAATAAAACGCTGGGATAGACAGACACAGTCATGGATGCTTTCAGGCAGGCGTACAAGTAGAGACATACACACCCAGAGAAAAACAAATGCACTAGGAAAAACAAGTGTTTACACAGACAAATGTCTCAGAGACAAGCCATATACAGTACATATGTGGAGAAATGATGCTCCAGGATACACTTTCCAGGAGCAGGTGTTTCTCTGCATTAAGATTGTTCTACCAATAGAAGGCAAACTAAGCCTGAAACAACCTGACAAAGGAAAGAACCTCCCAGAGAGCCGGGGGGGAGAACACAGCAGCCACATACTGTCTATGTTGTGTACCAAATCTGTTTCCTCTGCACAGTTACTGATGAAAAAAAAAAGAGGCAGACGAGTTCCTCTGTTCTGCTATCTTATCTCATGGTATTGATGTTATGAGAAGCACTGGCGGCCTGTACTTGCTTTTATCTACGCAGCTAGTACGTTGGACCTGTGTGATTACCGGGTTTGTGGGGAGCTACGGCCAGAGGCTCCATGTTCAGCAGTCTTATCAGCTGTACTACTGGTTTCCCATTCCCAGCAGGCTCCAGGGCAGAGAGAGAGACATCCATCAGTCCTATCATCATCATCATCATAAAAAAACTAAAACAATTCCAAATAATGACAGCAACTGAGGATTATCTTCACTATCCATTTATCTGTTGATTCATTTTCATAATTTCCCAGAGCCCTGACACCCTCTTAAGTGCCTGTTTTGACAAACCGACCGTCTGATATATGATTATATGAATATATGAAAACAAAACAGAAAAGCAGCAAAGCATCACATTTTTAAAAACTGAAACAAATGATATGGCTTAACAAATGACCTGACTTTATTTTCAGCCATTATTGAAACTAAGTGTTTCAGCAAGTGGTACTTTGGAGCTATTTATTGACATTTAAAGCTGCACCAACAGCGTTTTTTCAAATTAACAATGGATCAAATGACTGTGTGTATAAAGCTTGAAATATGGTTCTGCAGATGCTCCGCCCAGAGCTTTTGCCACGGCTTACGTAAGTGGCCTGAAGTTTATGTACGTGTGTGTTGGTGTGAGATGATCTCTTTAAGAGAATACCAAGGTGTGTGTGCGTGGGGAGTGTGTGGCAGAGCGAGTGAGAGAGTGACGGTGATTAGTTTCGGGACGAGTACCGACTCTAGAGTCGTAGTGAGAGAAACGAGTGTCTCCCCTGTTCTTTCTGTCCGCGGTGGGAAATCTGCTGCAAAAAAAGTTAACCCTCTCCTTGATTTCATGTTTACGGACAAGGAGAACCAGGAAATGAGTGGGGGTGATTTATATGTTTTTTTTTAATCACGTATGGAAATGTCCATTAAAAAATGGTTGCATCGAGATGCATCGGTTTAGAATCAAGGGCCTCTGAATCAAATGGTGAGGTGCAAAGTGATTCCCATCCCTAGTTACTAGCACACCCAGCAACCCAGTATGTCCTCTGTCTCTCCAACACAAATTGTGAACACCAAACCTTCCTTCTCTCATGATATTCCCCCAGCGACGATGCCCAAGCGTTGTTTATACTGCACAGCAGATGAACAATTCAGACTGTTTGTACTCCGTGTGTTTCCAAGTGTTTTACAGCTTAGTCATCACATTACCAATGCTTCCCAAACATACTAAGTATTTATTTTTGCAGACCACTCAAATAGATTTGCTTCCACCCAAAACTTTGTAAAAATGCAGCTCACAGTGCAGACTGAGAGATCTAGAGTGGGACACTCTAGTGCAACCAATTATCATGTGAATGGAATGCAGCCACACCCCTCTTGCGGTTAACTCAAGGCTGAACCCAGATGTCCAGGGTGATGGATGTAGCCATTTTCTTTCCATCTTGGTCACAGACTGCCCAGACCACTGATAATTGAGATGCCACTGATCTGATTAGCATTAGTATTCTACTTTATGAGAAGATTAGGGTTCTTCTGCACATTTTAATTCAAGGGACAAGTTGGACCCTGGCCACTCAAATGTCCCTTTATTTCCTTATCCCCTACAATGAATAGCCAGTAACAATTTAGAGGAGTGGAACATTGCTGATCTCAAATGCCGTTACACTTGACCTATAGCACACCCCAAGTCACTTTCAAGTCCATTTTATTCTGGGAAGTAGCTTTTAACTTTCCTTAAAGCTTCAATAAGGAGAACCTTTTCACTTTTGTAATATCAAGATCAGAGTTCCAGCCCAACTTCCTTGCCATATAATTGTTTTTGTCCTTTCTTACTTTTTAATTTATTTAGCCAATTTCTCTTCGAGCAATTTCTGTGAGCGCTTCATTTACATTCCACCGCTGCACCTATTCAATATCCAAATCAGTGTCGCAATCAGGGGAATTCTCAGTCTCATCTCCCACACACAACGCGCCATTTCCTCAGCACTCCATGCAAATGCGCCGCCTTTGTTCTGCCACGCCACAGGTTGGTGGCCAAAATTGGATTACCCTTACAGCACTTGCTGGTGAATTCAAAATGATTTGGAGGGGGAAGGAGTGCTGGAAAGAAAGGAAAAACGAGAAGCGAGAATGAAAGGTTCAGCACTCTGCAGTGACATTCCTGAATAAATTGGAGGTGTGATGCTGATTGGAAAGTAGGGAGAAATTCTGCCGCCTCAATCAGACAATGTGGGGTCGCTAATTGGCAGAAAGAGAGAAAGAAGCAGGAGAACCTTAATTCAGAACAGTACTTATTTGTTTCTTCAAAACAAAGAGCTCTTTGAGCATAAAGAAAGGTGGAAAACAGAAAAGAAAAACTCAGACAGAGTCGTACAGGCCAACAGAAAAGAGCCAGCTGTCTCTATTCTGATCAGCCGTGCTTATTGCCCACATGCAGGTAATATTAGATATGGAATAGAGAATATTGCAAAAGTGATATTCATTATCAGTGATACCCTCCATTAAAGAAGAAGTCATGCAATACAGGAAAAGGAAAGTTGAAGCCAGTATAGGCTTAGTGAAGATGCTTGTCTCAATCGTGAAAGCAAATCCTGATTTAATTAAGTCATGCTTTCCTCACAAGCAAAACATCGAGCTTTCCATAGAGGCATTTCCAATCAGCAAAGGGCATTGTAAATCCCCCCCCAATCAATGTTTCTCCTGATTAAGGGAGTTATGTCAAAGCGCCTGTGTAGATTTCAAATTCTATTAATGCTGCACCGTTATTATTCAGCTGCTCCATAGAAAGTGGAGTAATCTCGTTTTCACTTATTCCAAAGGGCTTCAGGTGTCTCCTTGTCTCTCATGTCATCACAGGGATTCATTTGAATCCCCTCACATCTGGTGACGGGACAACAAACGACAGACGGACACCGTTTTGTTGGTTGTGTTAAGTCTGCTTGCGTTGGAGCAGCTGGCTCATGGATGAAAGTTTGCAGATTTGTCCTATCAAATGGTTGACTGCCCTGCAAACAACATCTTTATTTGCATGAAATTAAAAAAACATTTGCTCCAGACCGCTCTCTACACCCAAAGCTTGGGTTGCATTGGAAGTAGAGCCCTGACCGATAAAGGATTTTAAGGCCACTACCGATATGAATATTTGATTATTTTAAAATGCGATATGCCGATATATCGGCCGATATAATGAATATTTTTCCAAAAATAATCCAGAAACGCATCACAAAACATGAACAGAGTTTCCTAAAATCATTTGTAAGTTATTTATGAGTTCTCACTAAACTAATAAGATTAAAAAATTGTTTTATTGTCACAACAGAACAGAAGAACATCAAAATATATTAAAGTTCTGATAAATATTCAGTATGAAAATACAAACTTAAGATATTAAACCTAGTACTTCGAACAAAAACACATTAACAAAAAATCTGTGTTGCCAACAGGGACGTTGGGGAGCGCCCTCTGGTGGAAAAACTATGAAATGCTCATCACATGGTTGACAGTCCGTTTTTATTATTTTTTATATTTTAGACTTTCAGATTTATCTGATTAATTTAGTTGTCATTAGCAATGATTCTGATGAATGAATATTTATAAAAAATTAATCGGCCATTATAAATTCAGATACCGATATATCAAGGAAATGCCTAGCCGATAATATCGGCCCGTCGATATATCGGTCGGGCTCTAAGTGGAAGGTATCAGATTGCCATTTGTGCAAAAAAACACAACACAAAGTGTGTTGAGGAAAGGGGGCTTTAAAAGAAGTCCTTTGGAGGAGGGGGTTTTGTGCACATGCCCAGCGGAGGGACTGAGGGAAAGCCCTCCTATTCCAGTGTCCTGTAGACTGTCCCGTTGTCAATGCTGCCACAGTCCCACAATGGCTGTAGTGGATGCTTTGATGTGCGGCCGACCTGGACTCGTGCGTGCTCAGCAGACCACGGAAAAAGCAGCAAAGGGAAGCTGAGGCTGAGGCTGACTGGCAGCATGCTTTGCTCCTGATTTATGTATTAACTTCAGGGAGTAAAAGTGGAGTGAAATAAAACACCCAGGGCACCCCCGCGAAGAGGAGAGGAAGAACGCCACCAGCGAGGAAGTCTGAACGCTGCCCAGCTTGGCTCAGTACACCGACACATGACTTACTTATGCTGCAGATATCGTGCCAATACTCAGAGATGGCCTGTTGAGTATCACAGATCCACACACTGTACATTTGACCAATGTAACCAATGTAACTAGCTGTGGACTCCAGCAGTGACCAGTTATGAAAAGGTTGAAAAAAAAAGATCCACCAATGGATTTATCCCTTGTGTTGTCTTCGCGTCGTCAGGTGTTTTTCTGTGTTGAAATGGAAAACATTTTGTTGTTCTTTTTCTACACTTTTTTTTCCTAAATTTTATTCAAATTTTTTTGTCGCTTTTACCAATGTTTTGATTTTTTTCCCTCACTTTTTCAGATTTTTTGGGTCACTTTTCCCTGCGTTTTTACAGTTCTTTTTCCACGTTCTTTTGTCAAAGTTCTAAAACAGAAAGTTTTTTTAAATGGGTCAAATTTGACCCGAGGACAACAGGACGGTTAATCACTCCAGAAACATATTCTCTTCTTAACTACTTATTCATATTTTCGGTATTCTTCTTCTGTCACATAAAGACAGTTAGAGCTCCACCTATGACAAATGCTCATCGCATGTTTCCAGACCCAATCTGTAATCCCTGCGCTTATTTTGTGAAACCCATTTGTTAACTATTTTCATAGTATCTATAGTCGCTCTCATATATTCTACTATCATTTTGTAGAGACTAGAAGTTACTACAAACAGTCTACATTTCAGACAACTATTAAAATAGCTGTCCTTTCAAATGCTGTCAAGTAACTTGCAGTTTTAAAACAGTCATGCATCAGTCATTATAGAAAATGTTTTTAAAATGTTTGTGTCTTTTAAATCATGCCACCTCAACGCCTCTTCCATCCCATCTTTTTTGCCTGCTGATATGAGTGGGCAGGCATTTATCAGACAGCCCCCCCCCCCCCAACATTCCCTCTCTGTCAGCAAACGCTCTGACACACCACCAAAGTTAGACTGGGCCTCGCTTACACTTTTGAGGCACACATTTTCATTCATGCATGCATTCACGGAGTTGGAGCCGTGCTCTTGAACTTATACGTAGCAGAAAACAGGGCCGGCTGGCAGGCTTACGCAGGGATGCATTCTTCGCTTTGCCATCCTAAGTTCCTGTAATTGGAGTGTCTTTCAAAGCCTCAGCTTCTCCAGGAAGATTGGTATCAAAGCTGACAGCATTTGCTGGATTTCTCGTTGCCAGGCTCTTTGGCTAATGCGTCACTCTCAGCTACGCAACTACCAACTCTGCTTCAGAGATGCACTCAACACTGAAATTGTTTTCTCTTTACCTCCCGAATCACTTAAAGTTAGTCAGAGTGAGTAGCTACCTTGACACTTTTAAGCTAAACAGCTCATATACGCCAGTGGGACAGGTGCATGCATTTCATATACTGTAAATGTGTCTGAGTATCAGAGAGGTATACGTTTAAAGCAAAATACAGATTTAGACTCATCATCCTTTCATGGTGGTTTCTTCTTTTGAGCTTGCCTTAATTTTCACTATAAATGAGGTTGTTAGATATGTGCTTTTATGTAAAAAGATGGAGACTTTCAAGGATCTAATGGAACTTTAATTTGCAGAGGCCTCAGAAACAAGGGTAGTAATGATACATGGATTACATCAACTTAACTTGGCATTTTCCAAGCTTTTATTTTTTTAAGATAATTTTTGGGCATTTTAGGTTTTATGATGACTGGACAGCTGAAGAAGTGAAAGGGAAGAGAGAAAGAAAAGGGGAACGACATGCGGCAAAGGGCCGCAGGTCGGAGTCGAACCAGGGCCCGCTGCGTCAAGGCGTAAACTTCTTTACATGGGTGCCCGCTCGACCAACTGGGCGCCCGGCATTTTCCAAGCTTTAAAAACTTCTGCAAAACAGCATTCTTTACAAAAAAATGTCATCTTCCCATGATCAGGATTCCATATCATAGGAGGCACATGCAGCAGTGACCATGTGGGGGGGGGGGGG
>NC_048415.1:2963861-2998058 GCF_013103735.1 Etheostoma cragini
TCTTTTCCTGCTATTGTATTAAATTGCTGTGAGCTGGCAGAACCTAACGTAGCCTAATGTCGGAGATTATTCCTTCGGAGCGCTGTGCGATGCGAGAAGACGTCAGAGTTGAACCGGGCCGATACATCACTTTTCATCAGTCTCACCCTGGGTCGGGTTAAAAAAGTCACCAAAAATACCCCGCGAAACAAATCCCCTACTTCTGTTAAGCGTCAAGCCACTAAACCTGTATGGAAATGAACACCTCTGCTGAAATGTTAAATTTATTTATCGATCAGACGCGAGACAACACTCTCTGTCTCTCCAAATCCATCCTCCTACAGCTCCAGCTGTTGCCCTGAAGCAGCTTAGCATGGTAACTATGGTAACGCACACCAGCAACCTGGACTTTTACTGCCATCAGCCTTATTATTATCATTGCCACCATTGTGGATGCTAAGATTGGGGGACCTCTCCCAATCTTCTGACCTTGGCCTGATTTGCATATTGTGAATACTGTTGTTGATGCTGACCGATGACAAGCTTTCTGGGTTTCATGCTCGATTGAAACACGATCAGCAGACGTGAATTTCAGTAATTGAAAAAAATAAAAATAATTGGAAACCCTGGAAAGGTAAGAGCGTGCATGTGCATGTGTCTCTGCATGCGAGTGTGTCTTGTTTGCTCCCAGGAGTTTTCCCATCCTGACTACCAGCATTGACTTTGGTTTTCGCTTTCTTTTCTTCTAGGTGTGAGCAACTGCTTGTGTGTGTATGCCCTGGATGACCTGAAGAAGTTTTCCCTCTCAGCATCCAGCTTACACGCTTCACTGTCTCCCGGGGCGCTGTTATTGGCAGCTGGAGCCAAAGGGAACAGTTGAGCTTGTAAGGAACAACGTACTACACCAAGTCCTATGTTTCCAAATTTGAACACTGCTGTATTGCCGATACTGCTTTTGTAGGAAAAAGGCCAAAGGACGCTGCTGAACATAATGTCCAACAATTTATCACACGTGATACTTAGTAGAAGACTGGGATTACATGAAGAAATGTTTGGCATGCTGTTCTATATACAGCAGAGAGGAGCGTGCCTAAATCTGATCCTACACATTCTGTAAATAGACTATATTCCAAAGCTTGCATAATAAAGTCAACCATAACTTCTATATATATGCCAGTGTACTTTGGTGCCAATTGCTTCATTTGTATATTTCAGTGTAAATGTATACAAGTGAGGGGGGCTAAGCTACTTCTATTCAGTTCACTACTATTCTAAAGATAGGTGGTTCTGATATGATAATATCTTTCATGTGAGTATGTGTGCCCTTATATCATGTTTGCTCAGTTCTTTTTCTTGTACTCACTTTACTCTCTCTCTGTATATCTGTGTGTCATTGCTTGTATAAGGTCACCCAACACCCAGCAGGTGTTACTGTGTATTGTTGGTACTGCTGGGTAAAAAAAAAAAGGGCTGAAAACTCAGCAGCACAGTTTTCAGCCCTTCCAGAGCATTCTGCAGATACCATTAAAGCAAAATGACAACCTGTTCAGTGCAACCTCAAACTGACTTCACAACTATAATAAAACCAAAGCTGACAACGACATCCTGATACCAAAAGTAAGAAACTTTTTCCTAAAAAGTGAAAGTATAACATGAATAAAAATCTTTCAAAAACATTATTACAAAATATTTTTGTTTTATTATACCAATTATTGGGTAGAACAGATATTAGTTATTATTATTAACAATATTATTATTGTTATTAAAACTAATTGACTGCTAACATTACTAATAAATGTGCATTTTTGGGGGGTGATAACATGAGCAAATCTTTTCCTTCATGAATAAATGCCATCTCATCCATGAGAAGTCCTTAGAAACAACCTGACCTTTAATTAACACCCATGAGGAGAACCCTACTCATTTACATTAACTTTCACTGTGGTTATCTCGATCTTTAGCTACCTATGCTATGCAGAGAACTTCTTCATGGTCCCAGAGGCACTTCTCTGTCAAACTAGTCCTCAGATCCTGCAGTGTGGCTGATGTATGAAGTCAGTTAATACCCCAACCTGTAAAGAACATTATGGCCATCCCGATTCTAAAGAGCACTTATTCTGATGGATGGATTCAGGTCTACTGAACGTTTTGGCAATGAGACAGGGGGCGGGGAACTACATCAGCCGCAGACAACTTTGTCATTAGGTATCAGTTCAAAGAACAGTCCAAAACAAATGAGCTCTAATCGGTGTGACAGAGAGGGACTCATTAGTCATTAGTGTAACAGGGGCCCAAGTAGTTTTTAATTTGTCTCCTGCATGAGGAGACTGCCAGGTTGGACTCAGACAGGAAACAAAATCCACCTGACAGTTGCAGAATTACATTTCTGGCACACATCTTGAAGTCCAAAACAGTTTTGACAAAACAATGCACCGATATGTTGACCTGATGATCATCATTAGGAGTGAGACAAGCCCAATTTGAGATATGTACGGATCACAGCTGGTGATGTCTCAAGCAGGATCAGTATCCCGGTTGATGCACTCATTTTTATTGTGGATTATATCAACTGTACTAACGGAGATCCATCTGGAACACTTTGATGTAACTTAATTCTGCAGTGCACTCCTACTCTGGACCATCTTCTAATGGCATCTTCAGACATGCAGACACCGCAATTATTTTATGTTTTTTTATTCAGCGTGAGGGACGACCATGAAGCCCTGGTCAGAAGAGCCAAGTGGCATACTGTTAATTAGGGGTGCGCGATTCTAGCTCTACTGATTCATAATCCATTCATAGAAGTCCAAAAGTCCATTCATTTTCATTTTAAAACTTATTTTATGTCTACTGCATTTACATGATGATAGATGGATACTTTATTGGTCCCCAAGGGCAAATTCAAGGTCCCAGTAGCTTACAGACCATACACACAACATACACATACATTATAAAATGACTAACAATTCCACAGGAATAACATTGGAAAAGTACCTAGATTTGAGCACAGCTGCATACATACTCAGACAGAAAAGCTTGTTTTTATCAAGCTGTATGAGTGCTTGATAACATTTCAACACAAATTCTGCCTCAAGTCCCAACTGATAAAAAGAAGTTAAATTCTATTTACTCAGGATTGCTTTGCCAAGCTTCAATAGTCTCTTTACCTCGAACACAGCTTCACACACTTCAGATAAGACCTGGGAGCTGCTCATCTCATCACTTTTTAGTCTATTACTGCTGGTCATTGAACAGTTTGGGCCGCTGATGGATGCAAGTTTCATTCAAGGAAACTATCATGACTTCTTGCTAAAAAAAAAAGCAGTGTTGCTTTCTCACTTTCACCTCAGGGATTAATGTTTCCCAGGGATTTAAAACGGTCAATCAGTTTCCAACCACTTCTCCAACCTGTAGGCTTCCTATCATCACTGCTCACATTGAACAGAGGCTCAGTTCAATTTACTTCTCCTTCTCCAGTTGGCCTGAGCCTATGGGCACATTCAACATTTTAAATCAACAAAATTAGCATGCAAATAGATCCATGTCTTCAATCTATTACCCATGGTGTGATAAACACAAGAGACTAAACAGATTTGGAAAATGTCAAAATATCTTAATTCTGTCAGCATATCTACTTTAATTAGCATAATCAGGAGCTGTTTCAAGTACTTAGGGTTAGAGGAGGAGGGCCAGTGATGTGTCAAACAGCTAAATGTGTAGTGTCATGACTTGTAAAACAATGACAAAGACGAGTTGGATGGAGAAAGTAAAACAAAAGTAAGAGAGAATAAAGAAAAAGGAGAAGTTTAGAGACTGTTTTCGTGAAGGGGAATGAGAGTTTTAGAGTTAGATTGGAGTGAGGTGGATGGATATAGGCCCTATAGCTGCCAAGTCATTATTATATCTTACAAAGCACTTACAAGCCACTTAACTGAGCTGACTCTCTTCAATCTGTCTGTGAAATGAAAAAGCCTTCATCTGGGGGGTAGATGTTATACTCCTGTCCTTGAGGCTTAGACAAGCAGCCTGTGTCACTGTCATCAGTACAAGGCGAGCTAGACAGATCCATCCAAATAAAGTGTCCAAGTGGCTGCTAGCATCATGTTGTTGATCAGCTCTGCATGAAACTATCCTGGGAAATAAGATAACCCAGACGGGACATTTAGCTTCATTTCTCCAAATGGATGTCATTTAGTCATTTATGTTGCAATAACGCGGGGCTGAAATGAGTGAAGACAGGCACCGCCAGACGTAAGAAATCAAATCAGAAACGTCCCTAGATTAGATTTTGTGCAAAAAACAACAACTTAGATGAAATAGAAATTCATTGCAGAGGCCGCATACTAAAAACCACTGACAAATCTCATTCCTTACCAACAAAAGATTTTGCCCTTTGCCCAAAATGATACATGTTAGTTCTGCAGATTTGCATTGAAACCCTGTCCGATAGTAGCATGGAAGATGTTTTCCTGCCTAGTCAGGTGAAAAACATGTCCTCAGCTGGCCCAAGTTAATTGTGTCTCGGAGTGTGAGGGGAAGGAACACAACACGGACAAATTGTTTTTCTGAAAACACGAGAAACATAATAGAAACACGGCCCTGTGACCTGGGTAACTGCTAGATTTGAACATGTCACATAGGCTACCGGCTGCCCTCTACTTCAGCTGTAGTTAAGAATCTTTCCAGTCCACAGGCACTAATGCAGCTATTCAACAAAGTTCATACTTAATGCAGTTAGTGATATATTGTATGGCTTTAATTGCATGGGGGTTTCATTCTCATAGCTCATTGGTATGTGAGGTGTGGGAGTGTTGCTGTTGAGGCAGAGCCCATTTCTTAAGGTGAATAAAAACTTGATACTCTGCTGTTCACTGAACTGAATAGGATTGGACATTTCAATGTTTTTTAGCACTGGCAGCTGAGGGAAGTGAACGAAGGAATCAGCATCCAAAGCAATTAAGTATATTGAAAAATGTGGTCTTAATTGTGGAAATAAAAAATAACTAGCACTAATGTTTGATGTATTGAAGCAAAGATGACTAACTTATTCATGTGCAGCCAAATCAAACTGGAGCGAGTACCAGAGCTGCTAATTTAAAAGCCTCCTGACAGTTCAGGAGCACTCAGAGCTATAGTTATTCCTGCGCTCTTTCTGTCCTGTACGGATATCATAATCCATTCATTCCCAGGTTTTGTAATGATTTTAATCGCTCTGATGGAAACACTTTGAAGTGTATTATCATAAGCACCGTGGAAGTGTGCAGTTCTTGAGAATCAAACCCATGAGGCTACATTCTCAATCATGCACAATATGGTTGTAAGCTAGACGCCATTATTCAACACTTTTGTTTTACAACGTTTGAATTACGACAAGCAATACTGACGTTACAAATAGTTTTTCTTACTCAATATGCTATCTCGTTTTAGAATATGTCAAACAATGCTGTCAACGTCAAACGCGTGCTTAGCATGTTAAGTGTGAAAATGATCCAGCCCATCAGCAGGAAGCTCAATTACAGCGCCGCTCAAATCAGTTCAACACTAGACAAGCACATTAGCCCCAATCAGGCTAATCTACATTAACAGCACTGTTATCTGCAATGGAGGAAAGTGTATTCCTATCTGAGGTTTTAATAATGATAATGTATACTTCAATGTTTTCACTCTATTGTTATTACACACACATGCACTAAATGGAGAGATGTCATGGAAAGGCGCCCTGAGCAGTTGGGGGTTCGGTGCCTCAAGCAGAGGCCAGGAGGTGAACTGGCTACCACTCCAGCTACCAGTCCACCACCATACTTTAGTCCGAATGGGGACTTGAACCAGCGACCCTCCGGTTCCCAAGCCAAATCCCCTACTGACTGAGCTACTGACACCCTATTTTGTACGAATAGAAATATAAAAAGAGAAAAACAATCAAAGACTATTGTAAAAAATATTGTATGGGCTCAGTCCACCACCACCCTCATAATGAATGCAGTGAGCACCTTGGACCTGCAGCTCTGAATGTGATGCAACCTCCTCATGCACCACACTAGACTCCATCAATCATTCCAAAGCAGCTCTTGAATTTATTTCATGTTGTTTGTCAGCAAAGCAGAAAAGGCTGGAAAGCCACAGTTTTAAAATGAAGACAGTTAACACCCGCTCTTACACTAGCTAACGTTTGACCAGCTGCACTGAATGAAAACTCGACTTGATCCCAGTCTATGGTTGTCATTAAGGAGCAAATGGATGCAGGTGACCAGTGGTCAATAATTATGAAAATAAACCAAGCTAGCACAGCTCGCTGCATAGGGCAATTCATCATCTTTGGTAGGGGAGCCAGTGGACCGAGTCACACCCCTTATTAGTACACAATCAGTGTTAAATAGCTCGGAAAGGCCTTCACCTTGAACACAGTCCTCCTTTGTCAATGTACATTAGCTTATACTATAATCACTACTCTTTGGATAGAGAGAGCAGGAACGACCCATGAGCCAACCATGCATGAACAAACCAATAGGATGCTTACTTAAAGTGCCCATATTATGCTCATTTTTGGGTTCATAATTGTAATTTGAGGTTGTACCAAGATAGGTTTACATTGTTTCATTTTCAAAAAACACCATATTTTTGTTGTACTGCACATTGCTGAAGATCCTCTTTTAACCCTGTGGGTTTAGGTCTCTGTTTAAGCTACAGAGTGAGACATCCCCTTTTTATACTATCTTTGTTGGGAGTCTCACATGCGCAGTAGGTCGGTAAGATCACATCAGCTAGATAACTCTTTCTCCAACTTTGGTCAGTACAAGGCAGGATTTGCTGGGAGACTTCTTCTGAATGAGTGACAGTTGTAGAATACCTGCAGAACAGGGACATGGAAGTAGTTCTTTTGGAGGTTATGGTCAAATAGTGTGTGTTGTAGCAGTGTTTTGCCATTGAGGTGAGCTAGCAGGCTACGGTTAGCCACCTCGTCTCGGCTAGTTGCGTAGAAAACGGTGCAGATTTTGAACGGAGGACATTCAGAAACCTGTATCTCACTCAAAACAGCATGGATAGTTTTTATTCCAAGTTTGTATGCGTGTGGAAACCACAAATCCTAGAAAAAGTGTTTTTTTCATAATATGGGCACCTTAACAGCTTCTGCATCAAACAAAAAGTTAGTCAGCCAGCGATATGGCGGGTTTCCGAATCTCATAGTAGTCCATACCGGCTCAAAAAGTCTGAGAACTTTGTAGCATCCCGAGCAAAGCAGACCTCAAAATCCAACATGGCTGCTCCGTGCATCAACAGTAGTGATAGCTGTAGTAATATACAGTTTAGTAGCACTTCTTTCTTATTTGTGTCCCTGCAAACATCGTATTTTGTTTTACTGTAGCGAACTCAACTCGGGTGCGATGTCATTCCAGGCTCCGGCTTCTGTGGTAAATGATCCCCCACCCCCCATCCCCCACCCCCCCCACACACACACAGCTCGATAGTTTTTCAGGAAGATTCAAAGAATATTAACGCCATTGTCAGGTTTCAAACGGAAACAGGATCTGCAGCATGTTTTAGACAGCAGCCCCTTTCTTCACAGAATATTCTGGCAGAGGTGTCTACACACTTCAAAGCTCTCTGATAGAGGGGGTTATGAATATTTTAGTACAGGCTAAAATGTTAAGCTCTGAGGATGTGCTATCAAACTCGGAAACTGAAAGCACCTTCAAAACACCTAGGAGCTCCTAATGAATATACTGCAGCTAAATTACCAGGAACAGCGCGGTGCAAGGCAAGCAATTTAAAGTGACTAATATAACTGTAGACACTGTGAGATTTATCATTTTGTATGATTTAAGTAACATCATCCCCTAATTTGGTATTTTGCTTTAGAGGCTTTAAAAAATTTGTACATTCCTTGACTTCTTTCATCTAATAAAATACATTCTTATATAGGGATGTTTGGTAGCACTTTAAGATAACACATTTTTGACTTATATGCTCTGTTATTATTTATGTTCTATTACATGACTGAAGAACAACTTTCACATTTCCCTGGTCATGGCTGGAATGTTTTACGGTATTTACACTGGCATTTATGATCTTTTGATGTACAGGGATCAGCCACAGGTCCATCCATCTGTTCATGCATTCATCTAGGAGCGGGAATTAATTGTAGCACAATGTTAATTTAGAAGTCCACACCAGGAGTCACAGCCTGACCGTTATGGTGAGAGGAGATTAAAAAGAAAGACATAACAAGGATGAAAGTTTATCGATTAACCAAGGCATATTATTCAGTGGACAAACTGGCTCCATCTGAATGACAAGACGCTAAAAAGTAGTGTCAAAATCAGTCTCAAGTTGAGGATAAAATGAGACAGTCAGTACAGAAATACCTGATACTTAAAGATGTTCCGACAATCTGGTTGTGAACCAGTAGGGCTGCAAGATATGTGAAAAATATGCGATATCGTTAAAAATCCCGATACAAATAATACTTGTGATAAATAGACAGATGTTAAAGTGTACTCAGTTCTGCAAATTTCTGCTAACAAATTGCTTTTTGAATTTAAAATAAATAAATGGAAATCAATTGCAGTTCAGGGAGCTGGGGATCTCATTGCTTTTCTTTGCAGATGATGTGGTCCTGATGGCGGCATCGGCCTGTGACCTTCAGCACTCATTGGATCGGTGCGCAGTGTGAAGCCGCAGGGATGAGGATCAGCACCTTTAAATCTGAGGCCATGGTTCTCAGCAGGAAACCGATGGAGTGCCTTCTTCAGGTAGGGAAGGACTCCTTAACCCAAGTGAAGGAATTTAATTACCTTGGGGTCTTGATCGCGAGTGAGGGTAAAATATGAGATGGTATTCTGAACAAGCCTAAACAGTCTGGCTTTGAATTTCCAGAGAAGCCAGCCCCAAATGACACGTTTGTCCAATCAGCTGCTCCCAAGCAAGGGGGGAAGCCTCTCTTCTCCAAGGGTAGCTCCCATGGAGCCATTTTGATGCTAACAAGCCATCACCCACCGTTGGCATTCCATTGACTGCCATTCATTTTGGCGCCACTTTGACAGCAAATAACTTTACATCTGAAGCGTTTCAGGACTATATGTCTGTTGTTTTTTTCTAAAGAAACATGACAATGTGTTAAAGGCTCCATTACCTTGTATCTCACGTTATAGTTTTGTAGCAGACGTTTTTGTAAAAATAAGCTAACAATTGTGTCATAACCACGCGACTTACTGTCACACAGCAGAGAAATGATTGTATAGTACAGTGTAAGATCGCAGACAGTTTGGACTTATATAGCTGTTAAGGGTTAATTACTAATGTCAACTAGCATTTTAGTTAGCAATAATAACCTGTGTTATCTCCTTACATCCTATCAGACAAGTTGCTCACGTCACATTTACATCGTCAAGCTCAGTTGGAGGCTGCACAGTAACACTCAGCCATCACCGGAGAAGTGTTTCTAATAGACTTCACTGTCTCCGTCCAGAGCAATAGGATCTGTTGGTCAATTTCTTTAACTGTCTATTGCTCTGGGGCACTTTTTGGACCAACTCGGGGAGACTGCCGAGGGTCGGCTGTCTGGTTGGTGTGTCAGGGGCATAAGTCAGGTATATTATTATTATAAGTTGTTTGTCATTCCTCAAAGTTATTAATGGTATCCAATACTAAATATCAAGATTAAAAAAAGGGGACGCTTTCATTCAGAATTTCCAAATGAGTCTGTTTCACACGTTTTGCTGATGTTGATGCAGTACCTGAGGAAAAGGGGCTGTCTGCATAAAGCAGACCCTTCAGACACAACGTGCCTTCCTTTGCATGTTGATTCATGTTTTATAATAAATATATGCAAAACAATGTAAATATATCAATAACCCTGCAGTGCTGGCTGTTTGTAGATAGTATCTCATTAGCTGCTAATTTCCGCTTTGGAAATGTGTAATAGCGGATCCAAGCAAAGGCTGACCTAAGGCTTTCACATGCATCTATTGGAATAAACTGCACTTGGAAATTTGTCAGTCAGCACTTTTCATATCCCCTACTTAGCCTTGCAAGTCTACCAAAAGAACTAAAAGTCAGTTCTCCACATTGCCGGTGACAGTTAACCAATAACTCAGCAGGCAGGACAATCAGTCCCCTCACACAATTAGTTAGGCCAACATTAAACAATTGGTTTTTTTCAATGTCAGTTAGGTCCCCGACATCAAGACACTTAATCTACAAACTATTATAATTAGATTGCTGAATATTGGGTAGAGCTCCACAAGGAAGCCACACAAGGAAACGGATAAGGCCACAATGCAACAACAATTCAACCCTGAATCTTTGTTGAATAGAAAAGAAGACAATAAAACTGGACATTGTCCAAAGCATGAGACTATGTGCAACAAAATAAAATCTTCACAATTGGTCAGTATGTAATGACTAGCACTTTCAGATCGGTGCAATCCAGAGAAATCAGTAAACAAATCCACACATCAGTTAATCAACTAAACCAGCCTGCCTACTTTCCAACCAACCATTTAAGAGTTCAGTCCCAGATCTGTAGCATCGGGGGAGTCACGCAGGGCGGCCATTTTGTCTGGCTGATTTGAAATGCGCAGTGGCCGGAAGGTAATCCCTCATTGGGACTAATTATGATGAGTCTCCAGTGAGATGGCATATTAGACCAGCTCCAAAGAGCACTGAGGATCAGGCTGTAGCCAGGGAAAGCATTCGAGCGGCTCATTTCCATGACAGCTCTGCACCGAGGGAAGTTTAAAGTGAAGTTTTGGAAGATTTGAAGAACAAAAAAAAACATCCCCTGAGGAAGTCTGAAGAATTGAAGTGATAAAAAAGTCACTTTCAACATAATTTAAGAAACAAATGTTTCTTGATTGTTAAAACAGAGTAACTGACCTGCTTGTGACTCTGCCATGCCTGTCAGTGTCTAAGCTATGTTTGGCCTAAGAGCTCTTCATCCACTTCCTCCTCTGCTTCCCTTCTTTCTTCCTTCCTTCGAGATCCATCTGACCTTGAAGCACTTCAAGTGTGCACCTGTATGTCAAGCTCTTTTTTTGTTTTTTTTTACCCTGTGTAAGATTCTCTAACTAACACTGTTGATTAACTGAGATCAACATTTTAGAAGTCAATTTGGACAGAAGTGAATCTTTTTTTTTTTCTTCAATTTATAATTTTTGCCAGTGCAGTCAGGCGGTGCACTGCCCCACCTACCAGACTCTGCTACACTGAGGCCAGACGTATTGTTCTCCCACTTCCCCTCCATTAATTCTCCTTCCTGAAACCAAAATGGACTTCCAGTATGCATGCGCGCACCCACACACACACACCCACACCCACACACACACACACACACACCAACTATAAGCCTACCCAGCATTTAACAGAGAAGGGAGGGTGAGTGGAAATGTTGACATTACACACTTCCTGCGCATTATTAAAACAAGTCTACCTGAACTCCTATGCCCAAAACACACAGTATACACACACATTCCCACGGGATCTTATTATGCGTGCAGTATGTCCCCCCCCTGTGAGTATGACATGCTGCATAAATACCACATAACATCAATCTCTGTTGATTTATGGTAATATTTCTGACATGTTGTGCTGGCTTACTTTCAGCTGGTTTATATGGGACATGCCTCGAGGTTAATTCGACTACAAAGAGTGTGCCAAAAATGGCACAATGCACATTTAGTTTTGTTCAATGCCAACAGAGAGTTTTTGATACTAAAGTGGGGTTAACTTAAAGGGTAACTTCAAACCAGACCCTATCACCCCATGTCTTTGAGTCTAAGTGATGACTGGAACAACAATCTTTCATATTGGTCCAAGACTGCAATGCAGAAGTGGCAAAATAAGAAACATTGTAACTTTATTGGGGAACTGTGCCTTTCCAATTTACGTCCACAAAAAGTGAATCTTTTATTTTTATTTTGTTCTACTTTTTTGACAACATTATGGAAAGGATCCCTATACAAAGGTCCTTTGTGTTAAAGAGCAAAGCCCTTTTTGTTTAACATGAAACTTCCCTGAACTCGCTCCCACCAGATAGATTTTACCACCATAATAGATTTTATTATTGCAAAATAAAATAAAAAACTGATTTTCCACTTTTCACTACCACTCTGGTTTGGTTGAAATAAACCCTTAATTCACCCATCCCGGTTCCCGGCTGCTGGCTATCATTATCGCGTTACACTCTGTTTGTCCCACCTGTGTAAGTATTTTCTAAAGATTTCCTCCCCATGCTCCACTTGCTTCATTGCAGTCTCTCTCCTACTGTATACATTTTTCCTCCTCTTCTTTAGCCATATTCTCCTTTATGGATTTTCTCTCCCTCTGTGGTGGACGTGAAGCCAGGCTCTGCCCTCTAACCAGCTCCATTTTGCGCCACAAACTAATGAGATTTAAAAAAGAAAAAAAAAAAAACTACTGAAAGAAGCAGTCTTGATCAGTCAAAGCAAATCATACACACAACCACAGCAGCCACACATCTGTTGCATGATTGCTGCGTGGGCGCTGCGATGTCTCTCTGATGCTGCCTTATCAACACAGCAGCTGGCCTCTGATGACTCACAATCCACAGCACTACTTGATTCATTCGACTCAGTTTTGGAAACATGGCTGAGGTTAACCCAGTACAGTCGGGGGTCCGACGCTGCCCCTGAAGTTCTTCTGATTCCATGACAGAATGCAGGGGGGAGAATGAAATCCTGATGAAATTTCATCATGCTGCTTTACAAGGGCAATGTGTGTGTCTCAAGTCTGAGTTGGAAGAGTCAAACCTGACCCAGAAAATATTCCACTCAAAGGTGGAATTTGTGTTTTGAAAAACCTGCTGGATGAAAAGGGAGCTGAACTGCTGGATGTGTGCTGAAGAGCCTTTGACGTGCATTAAACCAATCGGTTTGCTTTGACTTCTTTACTGTTCTCAGCATCAGGTCCAATAACGCGTACGTCACCAGTAGTGCTGCTACACTGAAATCGACACAACAAAATAACAAACTCTTGATTGGGCGGCTTCAATCAGTCAGTTTATAGGTTATTATGTTTATATTGTATAGTCATAGTTAATATTTAATCATGATCTACTGCACTGTTCAATCCCTGCGCTGTTTTGAACCATCACCATCGCACACAGTCTGCCATAGTCTTACCTTATCATGGTAATTGCATTTCTGTGAGCGATCTTTATTTTTATTCTTATGTATGTGTGTTTGATATTCTGATGTATGTGTGATATGTGTGTATATGTGTTTGTTTTGTTACGGTTGTCTTGCTACTGGATGCCTAAAATTTCCTTCAGAATGAATAAAGTATCTATCTATCTTTCTATTCTCAGAAAGGGGTGGAGCAGTTGCCTGCCAATTGGAAAGGTTGGTGGTTCGATCTCTGCACCATGTCGAAGTGTCCTAGGGCAAGACACTGAACCTCGAGTTGCCCCCCGATACTGCGCCAATGTGTGCGAGTGTTCATCTGATGAGCAGGTGACCTCGGTGTATGAATGTGTGTGTGAATGGTGAATGGTTCCTGTACTATGTGAAAGCGCTTTGAGTAGTCGTTAAAGACTAGAAAAGCGCTATTTAAGAACAGTCCATTTACATTTGATTTATTTTTTAAATTAGTTGTTTAGATTAGTCAACTAATCAAAAAATGAGTCAAAAGACTAGTCGTTGGAAAATTAGCCGTCAGTGGCCGCACTGGTCACGAGCACAGTAGGGGTGGGGAAATATTCGATCCTTAGATGCATTGTGATTCTCTCTAGAACAATTTGATGCTTGATTCAGATAAGTTAATAATTGTTGTTTTCTTATGTTTTGATATCGATTTTAAAGTTACTGTTTCCAGACATGTACAAATCAGAAACCAGAGTGCCTGAAAGAGGATGGGATAATGGACAACAACTTGGAGTTCAGGCAAGAGTGCAGAAAAAAAAAACACACAAAAATGGCCAAAAGGACATTTGTATCCAGTATAAACATGATCTAATAAGGCATACTAAAAAAAATTAGGCTGTTGATCTACATCACATTACATGTGATCACCTCATGCTTCATGTTCCGATTCTCCACCTTTAAACACGACTGAGCCTCTGACATGGAGGGGCACTGTGAGTGAAGGGGACTTTCACAAGCATGTTTGAGGCTTAACCATAGAATGACTACACCATTAAACCCCAATAGACAAAACATTTCATTAATACTGTGTAGGAAATATGTTAAAATCTAAGCTTTGTCTAGCTGCTTTGTCTAGGAAGTAATGAGCAAACTCTCAGCGGCAAACTCAGATTTATATTTTTTTAAATCACACAGGGAAATGTACTGTACATAAAAAAATTGTTGCCTTGATAATTGGTTTAGAATTGAATTGTTGGTCTCAGAATAAAAAGGTGCCCAGAGATCCCCACCCCTGAGACAGTGTTAAGTGAATTAATTCACAGACTATTTCCTCGGGCCCTGATCCGAGTACACTTTAGAGGTAGGCTTAACAACCTAACAAAGGGGGGTTTGTGGCTCATGGCTCTTTATTAGAGTGTCTGTGAGATTAAAATATTAGGGAAAATATTCAAAAAATCATTCAGGTAAATTATGGTCAAAAGGTATATTTTGAAAACAGCTTTACGGACTCATTGCTTTCTCATTCCGGTCCCAAGCAAACACACCAAATGGGAAGGAGGCACTGGGGCATATTCACATCATTAGTAATGATAATTATGCCACCAATGAGGCCAATTTACGCGTAATTAAGCCATTAAGTCATTTCTTTGTCAACATGCACTTTTGCACACCACCCAGGCGCTGGAAACAATGCTCTTTGTTGGCAGACAGACAGCGTTTTCTCATTAATACACAAAGTTTTGCAGCAAATGCTTCAATATGGACTCGTATCATGCTTTCTAATAGCTGATATGACAGATTTCAATACATTCTATAAATTTATTAAATGTATAATTTAATCAAGGGTAGGGCTGTAAAGATGAATCACATTGTATTGAAATTGCAACGGGGGGGTGCAATATATATATAATATATATATATAATATATATATGGTGCCCACAAATCCTATCCGACACACTACAGAAAAAAAACTTTTTTTGTACAGATCCTTTGCAAAAACCACACTATAATCCTTTACAATTTCATTCAATGTTAATTTTCAATGAGAATGAAACAAAATGATCATTCCCTCCAACATCGTGAATCATATCGCAATCGCAATATCAGTCAAAATAATCACAATTAGATATTTCCTCATATCGTGCAGCCCTCTAAGCAACCATCTAAAAACTTTTAGACTCAAAGGAAAAAACAGCCCTAGGTCCACATCTATGGTGGAGGAACACACAAACACTACAGCACAACATACTGATTCCTGCGTCCTGTCTTCCAGCTGAGTGACTGATAGCACTCTCACACTCTGTGCCGCTCACGTCCTCCTCTCTAAACAACACAGACTGACGACGCTGGTCAATAAATTCCCTGGCTGTGGACCCTTGTCCTGTAAAGTCTGGCATTATAATATAAGGCTGGCTGATGCCCAGAACACACTCCATGTGTCACTCAATCTTTTTACAATCAAGTTGTTCTTGTGAGTGATTCTCAGAGAGACCGCGTGAACCAGCGGCAAAACAAGTTGACCTAAAAAAATACAAATGATTTAGATGTTAACAGCACAACCAACAGACAGAAAGAGCCATATGCTTTGGTCCCAATTTGTTTCTTTTACCATAAATTGGTGCCGATTCCATTTCTATTGGAATTTTCAGTTATTGGGATTCAAGAAGCATTGCAATTCGATGGTATTGCAAATTTCCTTTCCTTCTTTAACAAAGGCAAAAGTTGAATAACACACTTCTAGAAGCAATATAGCATTTCTTTCTAAAAAGAATGCACATCACATGTCGTTCAGCTAGTCTGACATTTATTTCATTTGTAAAGGATTAAATAACATTCTGCATTTTACTGCTTTTTTATCAGAAAAAAGAAAAGAGTTATGTTGTAGTCACTGTCAGAGAAAAGAAAAAAATATTTTGGTGAATCATTGGTGAAAATAAATAAATAAAGAGAGATATTTTAGCAATCCGATGTTAACCCAAAACTCCACAGTAGCCGGGCCTTCAGAAAAGCTACCAAAGTTAGTGAGAACAATGTGAACAAATGCCTTTCTAACTGTGGTGTCTGTATTAAACCAACAAACAGCAGAGAGAGAGAGAGAGAGAGAGAGAGAGAGAGAAGAGAGAGAGAAACAGGCAAACACACTGTTCCTGATGTTTAATGGCCAGTACAATAACATTCAAGCCCAGTTTTGCAGTTAAAAGATCAAAAAATGAAAAAGAAAAAAACAAGAGTTAAGAGATGAGACGTTGTCTTATGGCGCTAACCCACTGCTAGCAGCCGCGGCGCCCCGTCCTCCTTTACCCATTGCAGATTTAGTACCACCTCATGCGTGAGGCGACCGTGGCTGGTCGTCATAGCGACGCTGCAGGAAACTGCCGTGACCTAACGTGACACACTCACACAGAACGCCGAAGGTGTGTTGCTTTCGATTCTCTGCATGGGGCTGTCGCCGCAGCCAGAAGACACATTTGGTTCTAAAAGAAGCTGGAGGCAGCAACAAAAAACAAAACCCCGCTGGCTTTGGAGGTTTGTTCAGGACCCCCCAACCCCTCAAAAAAAAGTATCTGAGACTTGTTTTCAGAATGGAAACCAAAAAAGGTGAGCAGTCGAGGCGAGTCAAGCAGGTATCATGTGATGGAAAAAACTCCATTAGTTTTCTCACCTCTTAACTTTGAGCCTGGTGTTTTCAGAGGGCTGGGTCTCGTTCAAAAATGTCAGATTCCGTCACCAATACCGGAATCACCGGTTCCTAAACAGTACTTTTTTTATATCAATTTTTTAAAGAGCCCATATTATGCTCATTTTCAGGTTCATAATTGTATTTTGAGGTTGTAACAGAATAGATTTACATGGTTTCAGTTTAAAAAAACAGCATATTTTTGTTGCACATTGCTGCAGATCCTGTTTTCACCCTGTGTGTCTGCGTCTTAATTTTAGCTACAGAGTGAGACATCTCCCTTCTATACGACTTGTTGGGTGTCGCACAATAACGAGGTAAGATCACATCAGCTAGATGACTTTGGTCAGTACAGGGCAGGATTAGCTGGGAGACTTCTTCTTAAAGAGGGGCACTTGAAGAATACCTGCAGAACAGGGACAGGAAGTAGTTATTTTGGAGATATGGTGAACTAGTGTGTGTTGTAGCAGTGTTTGGCCATTGAGAACGAGGTAGCACTAGCATGCTACGGTTAGCTAGTAACGTAGAAAGCCGTGCAGATTTTGAACAGCTCACCCGGAGACTGAAGACAGAGGACATTCAGAAAACCGTATCTCACTCAAAACAGCATGGATAGTTTTGTATGCGCGTGGACGCACCAGAGACACAAAATAACACCCCATATCCCAGATAATATGGGCGCTTTTAACAAAAACAAATTTCCCATTACAGCACAAATGTTCTTTTTTCTTCAGCTCCCACTACGTGAGCCCCGTCTCTGCGTGACAAACAGTTTTTCATGTACGTGTAATGTTTGACAGCCAATAACCACCATTACTAGATCTTGCTAGAAGCATTCTGCGTGCTTCCTGGCTCACTGACACGGATGAGATTTAATCTGTAGGTATTGTATCTCGGTATTGAAAGAGGAGGAATTTTTCAATACTTGATACTTCAAGAGGCAATCCTAGAAAAGGATTGTATTCGATACCCAGCCCTAGTTTTTCATCTTTTCTACGTCCAGCATCAGGGGGGGTGGATGATGATGACAGTGATGGATGGCCTCCTAGCTACCCCCACCTCCCCCGGACTGGACTGGAATCAATTAAGTGGGGTGCTCTCCTCTGAGCTGCAAATGAGACTATCATCAAGACATACATAATCTTCTCCTGATCCCCCTCTGGCAGCACGTACAGCAGGGTTAAAAAAATTAAATAAACCACGGTGAAGAGCAAACGGCGAGGACGCAGCGTTACGGCGGCGGAGTGGAGAATATCCAACCAGGCAATCACGGTCGTCCATCATTCCAGTGGACATTTATTATCGGTTAATCTGAATGTTTCTTTACATCTTTTTGGGGGGATTAATTGATTCATAGTTTAACTGATAAAATGCCAGGAAATAGTAAAAAAAAAAAAAGGCTCAGCAAACGTTTGAAATTGACAGCAATAATAAACTGATAAATGAAGCAGATATTCCCATTCTAGGAACTTAAGCCTGCAGAAGTGTGTTTTTTTAGTTTGATAAATGACTTAAACCCTTATTGATTCATTATTGGGTAGCGACTGAGAGACTTATGTGTTGTGTGGTTTTAATTGAATGGAGGCTTTTGCTGAATGAGATTCTGTTCTGGAAACAAACCAGATCTGAGAGTGCAGATCTATCAGCACTCTAAATTTTATTTGATTACAACTTTACTCATAATTATAACATGTTTGGCAGTATTGGGCATGAGATGTTTTTAAACCATTTAATCATGTCAATATGTTGAACTTTGCTTTTGCCAATTAGCTGTGTGAAATAAGACAGAAAGAAAGGAAAATGTTACCATTGTGCACAACAATTGAGGGTAAAGGGAGACAGAAAACAAACCATAGAGTCAAAAATAATAATGGAATAAGGAATGTGTGATGGTTCAGGGCTTTCTAAGGAGGAGTTTATTCACACGGTGGCTGTGGGTAAAGCAGGGCTGACAGCAGCAGCCAGCAGCTTTAATGAAAGTGTCTGTGGAGGGAATGGGATTCATTAAAACCATATTGGAGGGCAACATCATTTTATCCTTCCAACAGACACACACACACACACACACACACACACACACACACACACACACACACACACACACACACACACACACACACACACACACACACACACACACACACACAGGAGAGCTAACACTCCCTGTAACATCCCAATCATTCCATTTTGTTTAGACACACACACACGCACGAACACACACACGCACGAGAACACACACACACAAGAACACACACACACACACACACACACATTGTGCTGACACTTCTGTAACCTCCCAATCATCCCATTTTCCTAACTCTTTTTCATCTATGCTGATCTAAAAGGCAGAGGAATCATTGAAGCCATGCTAGGCGGATGTAGCCCGGATGCCAGCCGATTTTGCACCGCCCACCACATCGATCGGGAACGTTAGGTCTGGACTTGATCCGTTGTGGAGCAACTACGCTTGCACAATAGCTGTTAGGACCAATCAAACTGTCAGGGCGGGCTTTATAAGATGATGGACAGATGATCAACAGAAATGTAAGGATGAACGCGAGCAGACCCGCGGGACTTCGCCCGCCCATGTCGCCCTGCACCGCGCATGCTCATATGACGGTTCTCCCGAGGTCCAGTAGCTGTAATAATGGATAAAGCTAATGGTTGAAATTCCCCATGTGTTCTATTAATACATCCATGGTATTATCGATATGATACATCTGAGGGATGTATATATGCTGTAAAGCCTGTAACGTGGATGTAACGTCATTAGCGTTCTCCAATCGGCTAGCAGCTGCAGTAGCTTATATCAGCGGTAGCTAGCATTTAAGTTCTGTTTACATTATGCCTCGCTCAACATACGTCACATACTCCGTTGCTCTGATTGGTTGTCGGTCTATCCAATTAGGTGCAGAGGCCTTTTTGGTTGAAACACGCCCCATGATCACAGCCCAATGGAGCAGAACCAGCCTCATATTCTGACTAGAATCAGAGTATGACGACGTCAGGGTAAGACGGACGTGCTTCAATACTGTCCTCGGCTTGTTAAATGTTTTGTGTGATGGCAGTTACAGCCAGAGGAAAGAGGAACGCGTACAGAATACCAGACAGCTGAATAGCATTTCATATTATTGTTATTGTGCCATGGATGTACGGGGGATGATGGTTTTAACACGGTTATTTCCAAAACGTCCAGTGGCAAAGACATGTCTGGCTCTGAAAATCTGTCACATTTTAAAAGGATAAATGGAAGTAAGGATCATTATTTAGGCAGACTTAAATTTGACGAGGCAAAAGAAAGTGGAGGAGGTGAGTTGACTTGACAACTGTGTCTAAGCGGGGGGGAATTGGGAGTGCCAAAATATAACCAAGGTAAGGAGAGGTGTTTGGATAGGTTGCAGCATTAAGACACAGCAGAGGGACGTAGATAAGGCCTGGAGGGTTGTGACGCAGCCATAGAGAGGAGATAGGAAGAGCGATGGTTGCCGAGGTGAGATAACGCCGAGGCCCGGAGCTGATAGATGAGGGCAGCTCCAAGGTTAGCCTGGGAATGGCAGATGACTGCATAACATTACCACTCAGCACCGTGCCAATGAGTGTGCATCAGTGGTGGAAGAAGTATTTAGATTGGTATGCAAACTGTGCTTTTTGTTTGTTTCTCCAGGATTTTTCACACTAAGGATCCAATACAAGCAAGCAGCAGAGAGGCTTTTAAGATTCAACAACCAATACTTTAACTAATTTAGTAGGAAACTGGTGCATCGGCGCATAACAAGACACAGAAAGCATTCATAGACCGTCAACACCCGTCAATAACACAAAGACGTAACACACACACACACAACAATAAAATAGATACATGTTTAAGTTAAGTCCTGAAGGGCACCTTACAAGTAAGTGACTATTTAGACAGAGGTGACTTTAAAGGAACAGTTCACTCAACATCAAAACTTATCTTCAAACGGTTACAAAGAGCAACTCAAGACAACAAACATGGGTGGAATCCAGTTCCAAAGAGACCAAAGCCTGCCCATTACATGAATCCGAAAACATAGTGCAGCATGATCCAAGTGTTGTAAGGGACAAACATGTGCACATTAATTAGACATCAAACACAATGTGTATCTAATTACACTGTCCTCTTTCAGCCAGTGAAAGAGATAACTGCCTTCATTTGCTCTTCATATGCTTCAGCCTTTGGAACATCTAAGACATAATGAGGTACAGTATGTATTCATCTGTTGGAGCCAAACTGTAATCATTTGGTTTCACAATAACTGGACTAATTTGGAGTGGTTTTAGGATCATTTGTAGATCTTCAGAGTCACTGGCCTGATAAATTGAATAAGTGTTTTCATTTACACATGATAGGGTAAATAATTAATTAATTATCAGAAACATCTTCATCTTCAAATCTACGGAGCACATTTCTAAAGCAGTTCTAATCTCTCAATGACTGCATGAATTGTCTGACAAAAGCATGTGGAAAAAAAACACATTCTTTTTGACCAAATATATTTAAAAAAACAAGGGTGAGAAGAGAAACAAGATGGCCATGCTTCTCTGAATGAAAATGGGTCTTCTATCCATTTATCTTAGGGCATTTTCACACCTAAAAGTCTGGACCAAGGTCAAAAACAACGTTAGTGTTTATTGTCATTGTATACATTTGATCCCGTTCTTTTTGCAAGCGCACCAAAGAACTTACCATGACATACCTACGGCTTGTTGTCACCAAGCACGTGTGTTTGATTGGCGAGTAGACGGGTGGGCGCCTGACGTTGGCGTGTTGTCATTTTGCGGGTAGTCTTTTCCGTATGAATGAAAATGAATTAACAAATGAATGAGCAAACACCTATTGCGTTATTATGGTATTACTACCAGCAGCTACAACCGCAGCACCAACTGCAAGCGTAGTAAATGTCGGCACTTTTGTTATTGTTTTCTAATTGAATTGGATCTATGGTAGGTAGTTGCCTAACTTCCTGTAATTGGTCCAAATGTCAGAACCATCCAAAAAGTGTTTTCATACTGCAAACGAACCGAACCATGGTTCAGTTTGGACCGGACCGAGGCCACCTCTTTCGATCGGACCAACATTTAGTCTTTTGATCCGGTCCCTGGTCCAAACCACCTTTCTCACCTGCAATTTTGGCTAGGACCAAACTGAAAAGTCAGAAAGTTTGGACCAAATGAGGAAGGTGTGAAAACGCCCTTATTATCTAATGTATCTCAGTGTAAATCCTTTCAGGAAGACCTCACTCTTAATCAATGCTCTACCTAACTTGAATCAGCTGTTGGAGGCGTTCACCTTCCTGCTAAACCAATCAGAATCATTACACAATGGAAAGGGCCAATCACAGAGTCACTACCCTGCTTTAAATAATTGTTTCTCCTTTTGCCATTCAGCTGCCACTGCAGGCAAAGAGTGACCTCCAGTCATCTCCCCAGCTGACCGATCCGGAGCCTCGATTGGTCTGGTCTTCGGTGTCTAGATTCCATCGGGGGGGTCTGATGGTTCTCTACCCTATTTAGATATATGAAAGATTCTTACAGTGATGGAGTCTAATCACCAAAGACTTTGAACATTTTATTTGATCTGTACAATAAATCTTATTTGCATATCTGCAAACATGTCTCTCCTGCCTGAATTACTCGACTGCTATTACAGCGAACCAATCAGGCAACAGAAAATTAGGTGACACGTTGTGATAATGGTAGCAAATCTTTGATGAATATTTTCTTGTGTTATCTTCTATCACTGTAAATCAAACATCTTTGGGTTACGGACCGGGTTCGTAAAGTTCATAAATTCATGCTGGGTGCACCTTAAGTTAACACAGAAATAGCTGAGCTATGAAAACCATGCTAAGTATGCGGTAAACTCTAACAAAGATTAAAACTATGCAGAGGAGCATAATGGAGAGAAAGAAAAGAGGCAAGATGAAGGAGTGAAGAATGACAAGGACGAAAGAAATTAACAGTAGAATGAAGAGATGAGGGAGGACAGAAACAAGAAGCAAAGCCAGAAGAATTCAAAGGGGAGGAATAAAGGGAAGGGAAGAGCATAAAAAGAAAGAAGAAGGAAGACAGATTAAGAGGAGGAGGTACAGTGGAGCAGGAATAGCAGACAGAGGGTCAAACTTTCTTTCTGTTCATCTCTGGATGTCTTGATTCTCCACCTGTTCATGAAGGCGTTCACAGCCCAGTCCTTCAACTTTAACGCTGTGGAGATAATAAACTCATATTATTGTTAAATGTTCATCCATGGGACCTTTAAATTCTATTTGTTACAGTGGATAAAGCTCGAAAAGAGAATTGCGATTTTCATGCAACAATACAACTATCCAATGAAAGTCATGTACATGACATGTTTGGACAGCTGCTAAAGGCAAGCCAGGGCATGGAACATATTCACTTACTGCAGTCGGAAATAAACGCACATCTGAGCAACCTGCCTGTGTGAAAACAGCACTAAGATTGAAGATTGAAACTTTTTTTGCAAATTAAACCTTCAGCCAACAATCACTGACGTCGAAGCAGGTATGTAACGTTTCACAGCTAATGGACAAACCAGTGATGCTTCGCTGAAGTCGCCCTTTCCTCTACTTCTGAAAGCATAATTTCAAACGCAACATCCTATGACGATGCTATGGAGGTGACCAGGCCAAAACGTTCCAACTGACTCAACATCAACCTCTAAACACCCTAGATCACCAGCGTCCCGCCACCTGGCTAAGGGCACAAGACAGACTCCTTCCCCGATTTATTGCTGACATTTGCAGGAGGGGGTGTGGAGAGTCAGGTAAGTGCATTGGGAAGGAAAGGGAGAAAAAAAGATTCTAAATGAAACGCTGGGAGGGAATCCTGCAGCATCTGTGTGCTATTACATTATATCATCTTGTCAGAGAAAAGAGGATGAGCGAGTGAAGCAATGGGCTGTGAACAGTGGCGTGGGAGAAGTACAAGCACAAAGGAAAAGATAGAGGGAGGGAGGTAAAGATGTAATTGGAGTGCAGTTAATACTGCTGACAACTCAGTTTGAGGGCGGTTTGCCATTGCCAGTTCGGAGGCAACAAGGGGGGGGTGTCTGTGTTTGTGTGTATTTGTGTCTGTGTGTGTGTGTTCTACTCAAACAGGAGAATATCTTCATCATGTACAAACATTCAAACTCACTGGATCATCAAAGGTAAACGTACCAAACTTTGATTCTAACAAAGTTGAAATAAATAAAAAAAGGTTAAGTTTTTTTTTTTAAAGGAACATGCCTAACTCCTTTTTTTATTCATTTATTAGGGGATATTATGTCTACAGGGACATTATCAGCCTGGTGGAACGGGAGACATTAATTAAGAGAAGAGAGGGATCAAATGAAGTCGGGGTCTCCATTAGTTACAGCAGGGACTGACCAATGGGCATAGACCTACCGCTCAAAACCAACATGAAAACACTGAGTAACGTTCCCTCAGCTTTTAGTTTTTTGTCCGTCACATAACCTTATTCTAAGGTACTTTTTATGTGCTGGAGGTAGATAGTAAATAAAGCCACTGAGGGCAACATTATTGTTCATATTTTTAGCCCAATGTTTAGTAACGTCTCTCCCCCCCCCACCGTTTTCTGAGAAAAGAAACCGTGAATCAGCCAGTTTCACTCGGCCTCTTATGGAGGGCAGGACAATGTGAAGGGCTTAACAGATTGTTCCGAGGAAAAGGACAGCATGGGGGAGTGGGGTGTAAATGGGGCTGGCACCGTCAAATGCAATGGGGGGGGGGGGTCACATTAAAAAAGGAAATGAAAAGAGAGAGAAAATGTGGGACTGGAGAGAAGAGAGATAAGATAGAGGGGGAGATGAAGAGAATTTGCAAAGGGAAAAACATAAGCTGTGGTAGAGAGAGACAGACTTGTCTGGGGCTAAATTTATGGGTGCTTGATTTATAGTCCTGAAACCAGGCAGGAGGTGTGTGTCTGTGTGTGTGTGCACATGTAACAAATATAGGAAAGGTTTACCTTTACAGAAAATACACACATCCTTGAAAAGAGGATAAAAGTCGCCTGATATTCACAATGAATTGCCACTTTGTTTGTCTGACATTTGGCTGTGTTTGCAGTTTTCGTTGTAACCTTTAGTCAAGCCAAATGAGGAGCTTGGACATCAAGAGAGAGCTTGGAGGACAACCACAAGTGCTTTATGTTGAAAGGAGTCAGTGGAGGTGGTTTGGGCTCCTAGAAACGTCCCTCTGGAGGTATTTGAGGCAGGCAGGTAGGACAGGGAGGGGACAGTGAGTCTGCAGAACACAGCGAAGGGATTATTTATATCCACTTTGGTCTGAGAAGACCCTGGGATCTGCCAGAGAAGCTGAAAGACATGGCTGGGGACCGGGGGGTGGGAGGGTGGAACACTGTGGTTACTGCCACTGTAGTCTATATCCTTAAAGTTCCACATCTGGGGTGGCTCCTGTGCCGCAGGAAATTCCGCCAGATGCATGTGTTTTCGCTGATTTCCGTTTCCTTCCTCTTTCTTTGTGTTGGCATTCTAAACTCCAGTGGATGTATGAGGACTATGGTTGACTGCTCCTCAGATCTCTGCAGGGTGAATTGAGACAGATGGCGATTGGGTTTGGTTTAAAGAACGGCCAATAAAGCAGGGCAGGTTTGTCTCCCATTCCCCAATGCTGTGTGGACTAGCCAGACCCTCCTCCGCCCCGCAGCGTGTGGACAGTCTGGCCGAGCGAGAGTACTGCCACTGCAACCCAGACCAAAACAAATGGAATATGAAGGACGGGGGGATAGGTTTATGAAAAGACAATTTCCTTGTTAAAAACACACAAAAACAACGAAGGGCTCCCTCCACCAAAACAAAAGTCCTTTTTAACAGTTTAACTGATTTCAAAGGCCAACAACCAGCATTTACTTCTAATGGAACTGGTGATCTTCTGTTATAGGAGGAATTTGTGACATTTTAAGCCTTTATTAGTGAGTCAAAGGTAGACTGATAAAAGGCCATGATGAAAGGAGAGAGAGAGAGAATAAGAGAGAGAGAGAGAAAGAGAGAGAGAGAGAGAGAGAGAGAGAGAGAGAGAGAGAGAAAGGCTCGAATAAATCGATTTAATTCACAAGGTTCCGATTCGATCTACAGCAACTATGTTAGTAAAATTTAATTTACAATATCAATTGTGCTTGGATATAAAAAGAAATTTTCAGAGAACTTGTGCAGCAGATTTTTACAAGCAAGAAGCAGCTCTCAATATTGTTTTTTTTTATAATGCTCTACGTTAAGGTTTACATTAAGAATTGTAATGTAAGCTTATTTAACTAGGGATAATGCACAATTAAAAATAATAACCTTAATAATAACCTTGTATGAGAGCAAGGAGAGATGCATTGCACCAGCTTGCTTTCTCCCACCTGTAGTCCCTGGGCAAGAAGGTAAAACAACAAATACTCAATGCAAGTGAAGTACAAAACATAGAAATATACAATTTAAAAAAAAAAAATATTCACACCTAATTTACAATAATGCAAATGTGCAAAACTGAACCAATGAAATTATCGTGGGCTCGTTTGTTCCCACATCCTAAAACTTGTCCCCCTCACCCCTTCCCATATGCCCCTTAAGGTTTCTGGATTTTAATTGGAGAATTGTTTATTTTAACCCAGACCTACACCCCAGCTACCTAGATTCATTAAGTGGAATTGAAAAATGGATCTTGAACACTACATTTCAATGGGCATCTGATTTTGTCATGTGATCATGGCTGCTTATCAGTTCAACTGGTTTTCAATTGACTTTTTAGATTGGCTGGCAAGTGAGGTTGCCTCCAGCGCTAACCAGTTAAATAACTCATTCTTGTCTTTACACTTGAGTTTACTAAAGGTTTTTAAAAGGAAGCCTTTAGCTTTAAGCACTTCCCCTAATGCTTCTTGTAACAAGCATCAGATTAACAGGGAGGCTAAATAGCAGACCCAAGTTTTTTCGTGTTTGATGTTGTTTTTTTTCTATGACTCGCACTCTCTTAGGCTGCAGACATGTAGACAAGAGTCAGTAGCTCATCAACCCATTTACTCTCTGGTCAACAATGAAGCTAGTTAGGCATTAGCCTCATTTAAAATACACATTGCCTATGAGGCATTTACAGCCCGGCCCCTTAAGGCCTTCCCTGTCAGCCAGTTGGGACAGGAGAAAGTGGCAACAGTGTAGATAAACATGACACTGAGCAAGCGCTGAATTAAACATTAACATAAGCTACTCAAACACCCATCACGCTCAATTGATCCACCAATCCCCTCCAGAGCAGAGAATCAGGAGTTGAGGAGGAGTACAAGGGAGGAAGAGTAATGAGCCATGCATGGGTCATTATTGGCTTACTCTTTCACCTTTCAACTGTAGGTAATAAAAAAAACGGTACCATTAAGCAACATGTCTAAGCTCGGGGGAGAAAAATGAAAGGGGTTTGAAGAAAATCTTCAAAGATATATATACATAAAACATTCAACAAGAATTTTCACCCACTTCAAAAACAGCAGGGAGGACAAACATAAAATATTCTTCAAATCTGCAAGTGTCTTCCCCCAAGCATACCCCTCCATCACCATTCCCTAAATTCATGCATCAAAATCATTTTACGTACTAAGGAACGCATTTCCATATTATACACAGGTGCTTCATCTGTTGACGTGCCAGAGACTGCAGGATTTTCAAAAGGCCCCTGGTCATCATCATCCGTGTCTGAAAAATGTGGTAATAACCTTTATAGGCTAGCAGATGCTCCTGCTCTCTAGTTCCTACTGTGCGGTGCAAGACATTTTAAAATAAAAAAATCATTTTAAAAATGAATGAGAGAGAAATGACCAACACATCTGAGCAGAGGACAGTAAACGCAGCACACCTGCTATCAAAGAACCCATTTGGAGGAACAGTTTGGCTATTAACTTTAACTCAGAAACCAATCATTCCCACACCCCCTAAATTCTATTCTAAATGTTTCCATTTTTAACAGATTAGACGTTTTTTTCTAATACATGTTCATATTTATCTTTTATTTTTAAAACATGTTCAAAATAAACTAAACTAAAAGAATGAAAAGACTTCTATCAGTAGCCCGTGTCTGCTAACCAATTTCCCAAGCAAATACGTGACTTTGCTACAAATATCTTGGGGTAAAAAGTTGTAACAGAACGCTGGCTGATACCAAACATCTGGAGGCTATTCAGGTCTTTATCAGAGCAAACGAGTTAGGATTAACTAGGGCTGTGCAATTAATTGAATTTCCATCTCAATTTTAATTTTGGCTCCCAACGATTACCAAAACAGTACAATCAAGAAAAAACAATTACTGTTTTGCAAGAACACTCTTATTTTGTCTTGTGTTCTGAATGACGTGCATGCACACATCCACACGTGGATGTGTGCATACACCCCCCCCCCCCCCCCCCCCCCCCCCCCCCGAAACCATAAAATCTCTCAGTAGTCAGGGAGGGAGGTCGTGTGCATCCACTGGAATTTAAAAACTTGAGTAAAGCGAGTAATGATGGCAGAGGGAGGGCAGCCACTTTAATGTCTGGGAAAAGTTAACGTTAGCTAACCCAGCGGTCTCACTGCCTCTACCCTAAAACTTAAAAAACTTAAAAAGCGACTTACAGTAGTAAAACCGATATTAGTATGATCCAAAGGCTCCTTCTGTGAGATAAAGAACAGTAAAAAATTATACCCTGGACACTATCCTCTATTTACAAAGTTTAATGAGTAATCGTGATAAATAATCGTGATTTCCGTGTTGACCAAAATAGTCGTGATTATTCTTTTTTCCATAATCAAGCAGCCCTAGGATTAACCCAGTCAAACAACCTCTGTTGACGTGCTGGATTAATCTCTTCCTAGTGTCATCCAGTGGATCAAATTGAGACCCACGTTTCAGAGCCAAATTGACAAATGGCACTGCTGAGAGGGGCCAGTGAACAGGATTTGGTTCAGGGAATGAATAACGTCTCCAGTTCTCAGTGAAGACCTTGAAGTATCATGATCTCGAAAGGGAAATGGCAGAGAGTAGGGCTGCACGATACGTGGAAAATATGCATTCTGGGATTACACTATTGAAAATTGCGACGACAATACTACATGTGATATGTAAACAGATATTAAATTGTACTTAGTTCTGTATTTCTGCTGCTTTTAGTATTCTGCTTAAATACAACAAATGAAATCACTTCCAATATTCTTTTTCTTTGTGATCAAATTTTTTTTATTCTACAATTAACAAACAATCCACGGAACCATAAGAACGTGTCCCAGGACCAAAAAACACAGAGTGGAAAGACGGGGAGGGGGGAGACCTGATAAAAACACAACAACAGGAACGGAGTCTCCGGCTTATCAATAAGACATACAAATACAAACATACACAAACAAACACACAAGCAGAAGACATCGTGATTTTCCTCAGCCTTTCTATATAGTCTATAACTATTTATTGTGCAGCCCTAGATGAGAGCTATATTGAAAAAAAGAACCTCCAACAGTTTAGTGAGTGTTAAAACTCCTCTAACTGAAGACATGTCATCTCAGGGTCTATAATGTGAGGGAGGGGTGTGTGTGTGATACCTAGACAAAAGAAGCACACAGGTGTGTTTTCTCTCCGAGCTGACATGGCCGTGTTAACTCCGTGGCGTTATTCCACGGAGAGATTCAGCCTCATCCGTTACTCAGATGTGATTCACACACACTTGTTGCTGTGGCGAGCGACGACTGGCCACAGGCATGTTGGCAGCAGCGTTTGCCAAGCTCTTAATAAACTGGGACTTGCAGCGCTCCAGTTTGGCTTTTAGCCACGTGAATGGTATCTATGGATATATATCACAGTAAAGCTCGGTTCTTCAAAGAAACTTTCTGCGCTGTGGTTTTTCAATGAGTTTATGAGTTACTGTGCAACACATGGTCAAAGCACAGAAAAAATGATGTTCATTATTTTACCCAGAGACCTCGCTAATGTCCTGGCTGTGAGAATAATCATAAAGCGGGTGCATGGTGACGGAGCTGTGTCCTGATGATATCCATTGATCATCAAGTAAAGAAAAAAAAGCACTGCATTCCACAGCAACTGATAAAATAGAGTTTGGAAGTCTTTCTTTCTCACTCCAAGACATCTCTGCCGAGAAGCACATTTGTTATCCGCGCGGATTCACTGGACAGCTTTTATATCTTGTTAACGGCAATCAAACTGAGGCAGGTCAGCTCCAGCGGCTACTCATTAAAAAGGAAATGTGCGAGAAAATTTTCAAAATAAACAACACCAAAGGTGTCATTTCACTTTATTATGTATTAAAGATTGTCACTGTTGTCTCTTTCATCTACTTTTCCTCTTTGTTTCTTATTTCTTTAAGTACCTGTGCAAATGACATTGGATATATTTTCTTGTTTTAATGTCTTGAACCTGTGTTGTCGGCTGTAGATGTAAAAAAGTACATTATTCACCTCTAACAGTTTAAAGTAGCAAAACATGGAACATGGCTTGCTTTAGTGGTTTTATCTTTGTAATATTTCTTTCTTGTTATGTGCTCATTGGACTAATTAGGAGTCGTGCTAAATTCGCGCCAATTCCTATTTCGTTGTATTGAATACAATGTCAAAAAGGGCTTTCTAATTGTCTAATTCTAATTCTAATATCTGTCATTCCCACTCATTACCAACCCTTGTGAGGACTTTAACAAATAATGGATGCTATTAACAATTCCAGACAAAGCTATGACAAGGGAGTGATGGCAAATATGCTGAGGCAAATAAATACAGCCACAGCTACACAATGAGTGTAAATACTGTATGTATTTTCCTCTGCACACTATGCAAAGTCCCAGTCGAAGGGCACTAAAAGCCATGGAATTATTTCTCTGAGTCATCAAGCTTAGCCGTCAGGCAATTATACTGCCTCGCCACAATTATTACCACTTTCTCATGTTAGTGCGACACTCTTATGATCGCTGCAGGGACAATATGGATAGAGGGAGTATCTGTTTACTGATATACAATCATTTTTTGAAATCTCTTGCCAAAATATTATTGTTTTTTGTCTTTTTAAACTTCCCTATTTATCTTTGGAAAGTTGGTTAGAAAGTAATCATGTTCATCAGTGTTCATTGGTTTCAGCTGGAGTGAGTTAGGAGTAATACTTTCTGACATTTTATTAGACATGAATATGGAATTATTGGATTTGTCATGGTAAAGTACCCTGGTTTGTCAGATACGTATTTACATAATGCATTGGATCAACCGAGAACATTACCAGCTAGTTATTGTATCTATAGACGGTTTTATCATTTGAATATGGCCATATATGGCATTCACAGCACCACATATCCTGACGCATGTATCATAAGAACTGCAAAAGGACTGGCCACCAGAGGCGGTTTAGAACAGAGACTACCTAACTCAGTAGCCTGGAAATGTAGACCTAAATCCGAAAGGGTCTGGCAATGAGTAAGGAAAGTCGTCCATCTTGAGGGGCGACACCAAGCGTGCATTTGAAAATTGAAAATTAAACTGCGGCCTTTGGCCCAACCTATATCAGATACACCGATGTGATTGGTGCAGCTTGGCTACAAGGGCATAGTTAATGAGCAGCATTACTGCCAGAGTAACTCGCTGAGCAAATTCAAATTGTGCTCTCAGGAGAACTCTTTACGCCTCTTTAGGAGAGTAGCGATTCTTTCACCCCATAGTCACCAAAGTCAATATTGGACCCATTTTCCACAAGCCACATATCTGCAGAACATTCTGACGCTCACATGGCATTTTGTCACTAGCATGACACATAAGAAGAAAATGAACTTTGTTTTAACAAAGCCTTTTCTATCTTCCATCCTCTTTGCCCGCTGTGCTCTCCCAGTCTCCTCAGACACATCTAATCTTCTCATCCCATGCTGCTCAATCTTCCTACAGTCAGTTAACTCTGCAAAGACAGATTAATGACAAATTAATCCCTTTAATTCACTCTAAAGGTCTCCTCTCATTTAACCAGATAAGCTCCTGCCGGGCTTTGCCAGATAGTGATAATAAATTGAATTTATAAGGACCTTTATACTACATGCCATGTTCATGTCAGCCGACGGTGAATGTTCTCTCTGTCTAAAGCTCCTTCGATCCATGTCAGATGGTCATTTATTTGAAAATATTTCATAGTCAACAGAGGAATAAACAGATCTAGTACTGAAATGATTAGGTCATCAGTTGACTGATTAGTTTGAAAGGGAATTGATTAACACTAATATTTATACGAGTATAGCTTATTATTACCCCCCTCTTCAGAGGACAACTTTATTTTTAATAAAGCATTCCATTTTAATATACACAGTATGTTACATGGAGATTTAGAATTACATTCAGTACTTTTACTGTTGTCCTACCATAACCATTCACCCTGTTTTAGTGAGACCGTTACAATTACAGCTTTTAGTACCGGGTTCGCCCATTGTTTTCCACATTCACTCTCGGGATACAGAGTACAATAATGGGCAGTAACGTTAGTTAAGTGGCGTAAATAAGAGACTTTTAAGTGACACTCTGTTGAGATGATTTGCTGTACGATGAAGCAACTGTATCCCGAATGTGAGAAAAAAGTACAACATTTACCTCAAAAAGTTTAAAGTAGCAGAACATGGAAATATGTCTGATATTTTCTGTCTTTACAACTTGACTAGTTGAGTTGACTTTCCTCCTCCTTGTTGCTGTTGTATTATTTCCAGGGTCTCTCTCCCTCAGTGAGCACAGAGAGGTCTGAGCCTCCCTCACCATGACAGACAAGACAAGAAGTGTGTCATTCATCAAGCAAAAACAATGCCACTCATTGCTTGTTTCAGATCCAACAATTCTCAGAAATAAAATGTGGTTGGCATTTCTTTCATTTTTAAACTAAATTCATTCATCAAATAATGACCAAAAACACAAACAAACATGGCTAAGGAATGATGAAAACAATGAGGACAGAAAAGGGAACTATTATATTACTGTACATACTGTTTTCCCATCTGTGGTAAACTAGGTTTCATTATTTACTTCTGGGACGAGTAACTAATCATGCCAGATTAACACACATACAAAGTTTGTGTGTGTGTGTGTGTGTGTGTGTGTGTGTGTGTGTGTGTGTGTACTGTTTTAAATCAACAAATTACACCAGATCCTGCAACGCTACACGCTTAGTGCCACTGTAGGTGGCTACTTCCTGCTTGGTCATGTCATTAGTTTGTTATCAGCTACTGGCTGACAGGTGACTCATGCACACAATGAACAATGACACCATAAATCAACAGGTTGCCTGGCAACCAGCATAGCTATGACTTACTGTGCAAAAAGAGATATAAATCTTGGAAAAGAGCACTGTCGGGAGCATCTTTCTTTTTAGTAACTCCAAAAGGCATCAACTATATGAAATTGAAAACTAGAAACTAAACTAGAGGTGTCCTTGCTTGGTTGTCCCTGACGCACTTTGAAAATGGTAGGGAGCCAAAAGCAGTGTCAGGGTTGACTGTTTTTTTGTTTTTAATGAAGGAGTTTGAAAAAGGAGGAACTGACTCTTCGGACAGACAGCAACACTAAACGACTGAGCATGTTTTCTGAATTCCCAAAAGTTTGGACCCACTTCTTGTAGCAACTGATCAGGTGATTTCTAAAAGGTTCTATTCACTATCATAGTAGGGATGGGCAATAAATCAATATAATGTATCAATATTGTGATATGAGACTAGAAGTTTTTTAGATTTTGGATATCATAATAGTGTAATATGACATAAGTATCATCTTTTACTGGTTTAAAGGCTGTATTACAGTAAAGTGATGAAATTTTCTGAACTTACTAGACTGTTCTAGCTGTTCTGTTATTTACCTTTACCCAGTTAGTCATTATTGTATCCACATTACCGATGATTATTTATCACAAATCTTATTGTTGGGTCCTTGTAAATTCTGGAGTGTGGTCTATCTGTATAGTGTCTTGAGATAACTCTTGTTATGAATTGATACTATAAATTAAATTGAAATTGAATTGAATTGAATTGCATTGAATTGAATTGAATTGAATTATTGTGTAAATATATTGCAAAAGCCCCAACTGTCAGAATTAATTGCATCAAAATTGCAATACGAACTAGTGCAATATCCAAATCGCATGGGGGCACAATGTTTGTTAAAGGTCCCATGGGATTAACATTTCACTTCATGCGTTTTTTTAACAATAATATGAGTTCCCCCAGCCTGCCTATGGTCCCACAGTGGCTAGAAATGGAGATAGGTGTAAACCGAGCTCTGGGTATCCTGCTCTGTCTTTAAGAAAATGAAAGCTCAGATGGGCCGATCTGGAATCTCAAGGTTACCCCGCCTTTCTCTGCTTTGCTCCATGAGAGAGAGACATCATGGCTTTTAAACGAGCAAAGTGGCAGTTGGTCCACACCTTGACCCC
>NC_048415.1:2998113-2999076 GCF_013103735.1 Etheostoma cragini
CCCCCCCCCCCCCCCCCCCCCCCCCCCGTCTTCTTCAAAGCTACAGACTCAGAAATGACACTTACTCAAAGCTCATTGCGGGACTGGCTCTAGTGGCTTTAATTCTAAGCCAAGGCTGAATTTTGGGAAAGAGACTTCAGATACAGTATTAGGGGACCACTAAGGTCTATATAAAAGAGGCTTCAGATACAGTATTAGGGACCACTAAGGTCTATATAAAAGAGACTTCAGATACAGTATTAGGGACCACTAAGGTCTATATAAAAGAGGCTTCAGATACAGTATTAAGGGACCACTAAGGTCTATATAAAGAGACTTCAGATACAGTATTAGGGGACCACTAAGGTCTATATAAAAGAGACTTCACATACAGTATTAGGGACCACTAAGGTCTCTATAAAAGAGACTTCAGATACAGTATTAGGGGACAACTAAGGTCTATATAAAAGAGACTTCAGATACAGTATTAGGAGACCACTAAGGTCTATATAAAAGAGACTTCAGATACAGTATTAGGGGACCACTAAGGTCTATATAAAAGAGACTTCAGATACAGTATTAGGGGACAACTAAGGTCTATATAAAAGAGACTTCAGATACAGTATTAGGGGACAACTAAGGTCTCTATAAAAGCATCCAAAAAGCACATGGGACACATGTAATGGGACCTTCAAAGGCAAAACCTGTGTCAAACCATTTGAAAATAAAAGGCATTGGTGTACAGAGACATCCTACAGGCTAAAGACAAAAAATCTTGGTTTGGTACAGATCCTTGCAAAAAAAAAAATAGTTTCATCATCATCATTTTTTTAAAGTTTTCCAGTGAAAATGAGAATAATGATTAAAAAAAAATGTATTCCTTCCAATATCGTGAATCATATCGCAATCGCAATATACACTCACCGGCCACTTTATTAGGTACACCTGTCCAACTGCTCGTTAACACTTAATTTCTAAGCAGCC
>NC_048415.1:2999176-3037048 GCF_013103735.1 Etheostoma cragini
GGCAGTTCTGAAGGCAAAAGGGGGTCCAACCCGTTACTAGCATGGGGTACCTAATAAAGTGGCCGGTGAGTGTACATCGAAGTAATCACAATTAGATATGTTCCTTATATTGTGCAGCCCTATTGTCAACCCTACAATATCGCCACAATACCTATATCAAAGTGTTTAAAAATAAAAAATAATGATAATTGATTTTTTCCATATCAACCAGCCCTACATGATAGAGTTAGGGGGGAAAACATGTAATAATTCCCTGTATGTCGATATGTGTATATGTCTACAGTCTAGTGTTTCATTGTTTTGATGTACCTCTATATTCGTGTTCATTCGACAGAGAGTAGAAGCCTCTGATCTGTGCCTTCACCACGCTCACTCAGCAAAACACTTCCCAGGCACTTTCTGGAGCTGCTTCACAGTAAAAACCATCCAGCAGTTTAGGGAACCAAAACAACAATGTCTCTCCACCAAAGCCTCCTTTCTGTTGCTTCAGTCCTGCGTAAATCACTACCGATTGATTTATATTTTTTGGTTAAACACCTAGCTCAATTGGTACTACACATTATGGGAATTCTAGGAAAATGTAGTAACTGCACAAATCATAGTGATTAGTGGAGTCATTTTCCCAACCTTAGTCATTATCTGTGTCAAATTCAAGTATCAACCTGAGAGAATTCACATTAGATTTGTTTGCATTAATTTAAATTTTTACCAAAAATAAACATAAACACACATAAAAACACATTTTGATGTACTTTCATACTCAACAAGAATTCAATATAAGTTAGGATCCATGAGCAGAATCCGATTCTGAGTCAGTTTTAGAGAACGACATAATATACAATTTAGCAGTCAAAATTGTGTGGATGATGTAAGCATGTGTTAATCAATATGAAAACAATCAGACGTAAAGCAGCTACATCTCCTTGTCTAATAAGTCAGTTGATGTTTACTTACTAAAACAACTTTGTGTACTACACTAAGGTTTAATTTTGTCTTATGTTTCTTAACGGTCCCATGACATGGTGCTTTTATATATCTGAAGTCTCTTTTAAATAGACCTTAGTGGTCCCCTAATACCATATCACATCACCTATAATCTAATATATATTAGAATATATATTAGAATATAGGTGAAGTATATTCTAATACTGTATCTGAAGTTTTTTTTTTTATTTAGACCTTAGTGGTCCCCTAAAACCATATCTGAAGTCTCTTTTATATAGGCCTTAGTGGTCCCCTAAAACCATATCTGAAGTCTCTTTTATATAGGCCTTAGTGGTCCCCTAATACTGTATCTGAAGTCCCTTTCCCAAAGCAAAGCAGAGAAAGGGGGGGTAACCTTGAGATTCCAGATCAGCCCATCTGAGCTTTCATTTTCTTAAAGGCAGAGCAGGATGCCAAGAGCTCGGTTTACACCTATCACCATTTCTAGCCAATGGGGGACCGTAGGCAGGCTGGGGGAACTCATATTATTGTTAAAAAAATCTCATGAAGTGAAAATGTTTGTATTGAAATTGAAATACAATTTCTTGCTTCATATATTGATATCAATACAATATCGATATATTGCCCAGCCCTAGCTCAGGTTGCCTTGGCTTTCCTTCTACTCAAGTAAAAGAAATGCCTTCAGAGTTACTCCAGCAGTCCCATGCTTTCAGTGTGACCTCTCTTCCAAGCTAGATACCTGTGGTTTCCCTCCATTGTGTTGTCAAGCCATTTTCACACTGGACGAGCCAAACCAAAGCCTTTTTTCCTGCCAACAACAGCTGCCAAATCAACACACTGGGAGGTCCACTTTATAGGAGCAGGTCACTTCTCTGAACAGGGCAATGAGAACATTTGTGTGTGTGTGTGTGTGTGTGTGTGTGTGTGTGTGTGTGTGTGTGTGTGTGTGATTTTGAAGGTATTATCGATTACTCACAGAACACCTACCATTTCATCTCCATAATCCTAAAATACCTCTGCACCACTGGCACAAACATGTATTAGGTTGCTAAGACAACTGCTGCCAAGCTGACAGACACACTGATAAAGATTAAGTCTAGTTTCTGGAGCAGAAAAAGCTGTAAATCTTAGGTTTACACAGCAGAAAGAGGGAGAGGGGAGGGGTGGATCACACTCCAGTGCATTGCTTCAAAGGAAACTTTTAAACAGTGATGGAGCACATGGGAGACTAAACCTCCTGCCAGGCAGGCCAAGCCTGGGACAGTACAAAGTCTGCATGGTTAAACTCCAAAGTGCTTTCATTACTGCATACCGCCTGTGTATGATAACACTGTAGTTAGTGTGTCCAGCCAATCACTTCTTTAACACCACTTTACGCTTTAGTTTGGTAATCTGATATGCCATTCTCTGTGTCATTTAGTGAGAAAGGCCAACAAGTAGTTCAACCATTGTTCAAAGCATTGATTGATTACAATAATGTATATTTAAACTTCTTCTATCAAGGCTAGTGGGCAAAGTTCCACCAAAGCAACTTTTACAGTTGTACAATATTGGTGTTATAAATTCGACACCAGATTTAGCCTACAAACCAAACCCCAAGCACTATGGTAACAATTTAATTCATTTAAATTATTCGGCTCAAATTTCCCCGGCCTTACGTCACAATTAACGTCAACAGAGAAGACAGTGAACCATCAAAAAGTTGACGCTTTCATGGTGTAAATTCTTGTTTGGGCGACCATACATATGCCGAATAGAGCAGTGGACCACTGTCAATCTTATAACACCCCATGTCGTATTCTACCAGACATGGTCAGTAGCAGATGAACGAGGATGTGGAAAAACATGCAAAATTGGAAATGGGAGTTTTGTCGAGATTCCACTCACCCGTATTCTTCTCATCGCAGCCACAATCTCCACTCGGCTGCTCGGCCGCGTCACATCCAGGCTGCCGATGTACTGTTGTCAGGGAAGTAAATATGACAGGTACAACACATTATTAAAGAATAGTTGACATTAACTTTATTTTTATTTAGGCTACTGAACATTCCAAGTGTCAATGTACGGGAATGACTCTGCGCAACTATATCAAATCTAACTAACGTTAACGTAAACAAATGACTAGCTAGCCAAATCTCTCAGGATTAGCTAGATTTCGGTTATTTCAGTTAGCTTGGCCAGTGAAGTTAAATAGCCTAAAATACCTTTAGTAAGACTAGTGTTGGCCATTTAGACAGGTTGTCTAGCAAAGAGTACACTCGAAAACTGGTACATTTGAATAAGACGTAACCTATAGTTCTACACTTTCTAACGTAGTTGCCCGTGAATTTACCTTTGCCTCAAAGTTGATCCCATGCTGGAAAGCTTCCTCGTTGTGCAACGGGATCCTCAAATCATGCCCATCATCAACGAGGTTGTACTTGGTTTTTGCAGGCATTTTCAAAGTATGCACTACTCCACACTAACAGAAGAACCAAGAAAAAATTAACGGAAAAACAAACTGGGTTGGTTTAACAGGGAGTAATCCAAGAAAAAAAAACACAATTCCAAATCCGGTTAGTTGGCTACATGTTCTCCATCGCAGCAAACCGTCCCAGCATTGCAGCGCTAGCCTACTACAGCGACCAAGTGGCGGTAACTACTTTAGCAGCGCTCCGGCGCACCGCTGCCTTGCTAATATTTACCGGAACAGCTTTGAAAACACATGCAGGTCAGCGGATACAGCGATATACGAGGACAGATGTGTTTTCCTGACTTTTCCTGTGTGGTGAGTGTGGAAGTTGGTTGGGTCCAGCCTCCTTCCGTGGACTCTCCCTCCGTATGGAGAGTGGGTGTGATTGGAGGAGTCCGGGGTTCCCACCTGTTTCCATTGGAACAGAGGCGCACCGTGGCTCTCTGTAGGAGGGGCTCAGAGACTGGTACCTGCCCCCTCTCTTCACTCCTACCTTCCACCATGCCTTCCGCACGCGCGCGCGCACACACACACACACACACACACACACATACACGCACACGCACACACACACACATACGCACACACGCGCACACATTCTCTTATGATTAGTTACTTGTCCCATTCTCTTATCTTCTTCTGTAAAATCTGACTTTGTAATTAACAAATAAACAAACTCTTTTCGGAAAAAATACCTGTTTACTTAGGAAAAAGGAATGGCTTCTATTTAACTGAAGAAAACAATATGTTAAAAAACAAGTGCTTTAATCATCACATAAAAGAATAAATTAATGGTCAAAGATACTGACTGGAAGATGAAAACGTAGGAATTTATCTCTAAACCCATCTGTTATGAATTATGAATAAGAAATGTTAAGCTTCACAGATGTGGTTGATGTAATAATAATCCCAAACCTCTGCCGCGGAATAAATAAATAAAAAGGACAAGGCTACCAACTAGTGGCCACATCTGCAAACACCTACAGAGATACACAAATGTACTGTATGTGTAATATGTGTAACAAATGTAAGAATAAATATTGATATAATGTCTCTCTTTCAATTGAGCGTTCTCATATACAGTACCTATTGCCCACATACAGTGTAGCCAAGAATTTTTCAACTGAATTGATCCATTTAGGCATAAATATTTTTTTGTTAATGATTCATCACTCACATTAACATCTGTATGTCTATACAGAAAGATGTGGATAAAACCAGCCAAATGGGCAGATATGTTGTCTCAATCCTTAACAAACTTAAACCCCCATAAATCTCAGAATTCATTTACATGTGCTTTAAGTTTTGCCAGTGAACAGGCTGCTGTAATAATCACAAGTATAAGGAGAGAATAACATCTAAAACTTTACTTTGGGCTTTAAAGAATGCATCTGCAGTTTAAACAAGCTCTAAGATAATATAAACGTATGATAATAATCAGGGAATAATCAAATCATCTGTTTATTACCGTATCTAAAACAACAAAGCCAAATTAACCTTAGATCCCAAAGGCTAACATCAAAATGAGACTTTAAAAAAAAATAGTGATTCATAACTGTTTCAGTAGGGATCAGAACAAATGTAAGATGCTGAACAACGCTGCAAAAAAATTAACATATTTAAAATATTATAAGCCTAAACACAATCTGGTCAAAGTACGACATGTATGGGCACCTGGTTAGCTCATCTGGTAGAGCAGGCAACCATATATGGAGGTTTACTCCTCGACGCAGACGCAAGTTCGACTCCGCCCTGCGGCCCATTGCTGCATGTCATTCCCCCCCCCCCCCCCCCCCCCCCCCCCCCCCCCCCCTCCATGTCTTGTCAGCTTACCTATATAAATAAAGCCCTAAAAAGCCCCAAAACAATCTTAAAAGTATGACATGTACATTGATAATATGCTACTGTGTTGTTGGTAACGTAAGCAAATACTTCACATTGAGCATCTTCCACACATTCTGTTCAAGAATCTGGAATAAAAGCATCTCCAGACGTTCCATAAAGCAAAGTGATATGTGTTCAGTAGACACTGTTGAGCTGTGTTCATGTTTAATGCAGCCGTCATGTTGTATAATGCACATAGACCATCTGCATCACCCTGGGAGTGAAGATGCAGCGCTCTCCTAAAGGTGGACCCAGGCGGGAAGGAAAGAGGAAGTGGGGCAGCAGTAATTCACATTCTCACCATCTCTTTGGAAATATATAATGCAGGCCCACTCACTGCTGCTAATGGCATCCTGGGGGCTGATACAGTTTCAGGGTGAGGATTTACTCTGGATGCTATAGGTTCAAATCTGGCATCTGGCTTCCAAATGTGACGTACCGTTTCACATCCCGCTCCATGATTCTATGCTTCACTTTGTAGAGTTACATCAAATCCTTAAAACTAGCTATTTTGTATATATTTGTTTCTGTATTTATTGTTAATTTTCATGTTCAATATCTTGTTTGTTTACTGTATGTATGCACCTTTCACCAAGGTGAATTCCCCGTAACTGTAACTTCTTGTGGCAATAAAGGCTTTTCTGATTTTTTTGCATTTGATTTCTAAACATCATCATCATTCATCAAAATGAATTCCCTCATTTAGCATCATTGTTTATTTTGAAAGCTGCGTACAAGTGAACAGTGTACATCTTTGAACAGAAACATTTAACACAAACTTAATATCAATTTTATTTGAATAGCACCTTTCATTACATGTAAACCCAAACTGCTTTGCATTAAAAAAGAAACTGGCATTCCCATTAAAACAAAGCAGTAATAGAAATAGGATTAGAACAAAATGAGACCATCTCAAAGCTTTAAATGAGTAAGCCTCAAGCTTTCAAGTGCGTGTTGATATTGAAGCCCACACAACACTTATTTTATGCCTCTTTTTGTCCGTTATGAAGTACTGCGATGGATAAAACAGCTGTATAACACTATTTTACCTTTTAAAGTCCCTGAGGTCAGGACCACCTCGCCCTCACGGCAGCAAAACAGCTTGATGGCAGACAAGAACAGCTGCTGTCCCTGCACAAGGTATTATTGCTGAAAATAAGGGACCCCATGTGCTCTTAATGCTATTTTGAAAGGATAGAGAGCAACTTAATCCCTGGCAGATCTTCAAATACATGTCTGTTGATTAGGGCTTTAGGCTTTTAAAGCATATGCTCTCTACTTGAACTAGGTTTTGGAGATCAGTGCGAAACGACATAGTTCCACTTAAAAGCTAAATTGCAACATGTAAGGATTTCACAGCCACACACTCCAAATAAATAAACAACTAAAAAATACAGCTGCAACACTGGGGCCTCTATCTGCGGAGAACTGACAGAACGTCCTCATCAAAGACCTCAGTGTGCGTCATTAGTCAAGGGAGATCTACACAATACCATGTGTCTTACATGTATTAGACAAGTCAGATGTAATGATGTGTTTTCCCTTAGGTGAGGATATGATGAAATTGGAATTGTTTGAGGTGAACTGTCTTAGACCTGACATTGGTAGTCTATATCGACAACGTTCCACTTCTGAAATTCCTGTGGACGTTTTTGTTTTATTTAGGCCGGATGGACAGTACGTCACCTTCCGCTTTCTTTGTGTTGGTGTTATAAACTCCGGTGGATTTATGAGGACTATGGTTACCTGTTCCTCAGATCTCTGCAGGGTAAATCCAGACAGCTGGCTAGATCATCGGTCCAATCCGAGTTATCTGTTGCACGACTACAAAAACCTTTGGATATACACATGTACGACCAAAACAAGCTCCTTCCAGAGGCTATTTTGCTGAGGTTCCGTCATTGGGTCCGGGGCTTAGCGCCGCCCAAGACGATTGTGATTGGCTTAAAGGAGAATTTAAGCAATGTAAGCATTTGGTGCTGCATACACAATGTTGTCCTCCTACTAGCATTAGCACCCAGGACGCTGAAACGTTTTTTGTTTTTTTTTATCATTCAGATTTTATTTTATTCTGAGACTGAGTTTAGGGGAGAAAATTACTAAGTGAGCACAAGTACAAAAAAAGTATAAAATGAAAAGAAATAAAGGGGAGGGGGGAATAAAAACAAAACAGGGCAAGTTTTAAACATGCTCTTAGCCTCTTAACATGTCTGAAATGTCCTTTCAAGTGTCTACCCATGTGCAGTGATTCCTTCCAAGTGAACACAGTGAATCTGAAATGCATTCAAGTTTTGCCAATTCAGCTCTGTTTAGTTCTGGTATTGAGACGGCAAGATTTCGGGACCCTCTACAAACTACAACACCGAAGAGAGATCCAACAAAAATATTAATGAATTTAATGATTAAATAAAATAGTGTCTCCAAACTTACCTCAATTAAAATGTGTCTCCTGCTAGTTGAACTACAACACTTTAAAAAAATAAGCATAATCTCATTTTTGAAAACATTTTTGGATCTCTTTTCTGTGTTGTAGTTTGTAGACGGTCCCGAAGCACTCGTCTTGCCACCTCAACACCGGAACTAAACCCTCTGTGTTCAAAGTGGTCCAACTCGGTCCACATCCATACAGAATTGTGCTAATGGACACTCAATAGTTTTCTCATCGGTGAGCAGTGAACTGATATGTCATGCTCTTACTTATCAAAATCATTTTGTGTCATCACTGACAGCTGTGGGGTCGAACAACTTTCATTTTTACATCTATAAAATGTAGCAAATTGAATTGTGGTATTTTTGAGGGCACCATTGTTGGAGAATACATGTAGTGCACTGTATGGTAAATAGAAGATAGGGAGTGATTTCAGACACAGCCTGAGTCCTCTGGCTATATCTGAAAAGATTTTCCTTCGTCCACATTAAACTGGTACTTTTCACATCCAAAAACTGACCTTATTAGAATCTGAACACACCAGCATCATGAGTGAGTGTGAAAGAGAGCCAACTCCATTCAGTACGAGGTCACTGTGTCAGTAGGAGCCCTGAAGCTTGGACTCTCTCTCTCTCTTCTGCATCAATCTTAAACACACACACACACACACACACACACACACACTCACACAGAGCCTTACACATCTTGAGGGCCTCTTAAGCTGAATTAATAATGGTGATTTCAAAGAATGTGGGGCACACACTGCAAAGTGTAGATCCACTTCTCATCTGAGAGTTTCAGTGAAGAAGAGAAGACAATCAGGGAACAAATGGTGACAACAAAACATTTCTAATTGGGCCTGAAGCTGTGTTCCAACATGGAATATCGAAAGAACAGAGATGTACTCAGGGGTGGATTACTCCTGATAGAATCTGCCGCTGATATACAAACAAAGACTCATGGAGCCAACTAAATCTATTAGCTGCGTACATACAGTACAAGGCTCTTAAACACGACGTTAATTAATGTAAGTAAAGAGCTCGGACTGCGGTTAAATTACTCTTTGTTGTGTTTGATGAGGCACCAAACTAAAAGCTGAGTCAGACGTGGTATTCATTTGAATACTTCCCTTTGGTGTAATTAACAGTGAGAGTTTATGATGGATTAGATGTTAGGAAAAGAGGATTCCTTCATAGAGGTGTTCGGTTAAATTAGGCTTTCAAGGGCTTAATAACAACAACAACTAATACTACAATTATCAAATCACAGTGCATTTTTAAACTATTTAAAGGCCTTGTTTGTGCCAAAAGGATTGGGGCACTTTCATGTCATTTACCCCATGTAGCATGGTCTATAAAGTAGAATCTTATTGGCTGACTCAAAACAGGGAAGAGCCTACAGTCATGACAGCGGCTCTGTGAGGTTGTACATAGGCACAATCAATGGTGCTTTGAGTTTGTTTTTTAGCTAAGGTCAGCTTGGTAACAACCTCTTAGTTTGCCATGTTAGCGTGCTAACATTTACTACTTAGCAGTACACACAAAGTACAGCTGAGGCTGATGGGAACATCATTCGTTTTGTGCGTATTTGGTCATAACCTAAGTTGCAAGATGGAAATCACCAGTCATAACAATTCATCCTGACAGGGGAATAAAACGTCTGTAGCCTACAAAATATTACAGCAGTCCGTCAAAGAGACAATAAGACGTTTTACTTAAACGACACATTTGATCCTCATAGTGACACTGAATAAAATTTACAAAATATCTGGCAATCCAGACAGTATTTTTTTGGGATATTTCAATCTGGTTGAAGTGGTGGACTGACTGGAAGACATCCCTAGAGACATGCTAGCGCAAAACTTCCATATGCCAATAATATGACAACCTGCTAAGTGGTTTAGAAGCCCACGGGAGAGTGGTTAAAACATGAAAGAGTTAATAGTGCAGTGTATAGAATATAATATGGCACAGTCTGCAACCATACAGCCCTCATAAACTGAAGAAAAAAGTGCTGGTATGAGATGGAAAACAGAAGTGAGGGTGTCCCCATGTGGACACATTATGAAGTGCAGAACAACTGATCAAAATAATCTATTTATGAAATCTACAAAGGAAACTCACACAATAAAAACATATTTGTAGTTGCACAATTTAATCACTTAATTGTGTTTTTAGCATGAATGCCTTCTACAAATAAGATTGCTGAAAATATCTGAATAAAGTGAGTAAAGAGGTAGTGCAGTTTCCTTAAACAGCATGTGGGACAACTGCACAATGTTATTTAAATGAATTCACAATTTCATCTTTCATCTTCTTTGACTATATTTTGCATGTTATATATTGTTTTTTACGCATCCAAAACATGTTCACATACATACATAAACACATATATGTACTGTATATGTGTGTGTGTGAGAAAGATAGTGATTTTTGAACATTTGAGATGTCCTAGTACAAACACAAAAACACACAACACAAAATACAAGTATGAAGCTGAAAATACTATATAATAGTTCCCCTTCAATCAAAATATCTACATAATTTGATTAGTTATCAAGGATTATTTATTGTCCCAGATTACAATTTCTTGTCTTTCTCAACCAATTACAACATGCAGGGAAAAATGTAACTTGAGTAACTAATCAACCGTCCTGGTTTCAGCCAATCCGAGCTGAAGCCGGTAAAAATGTGTGATTGAGTTGCCTGGCAGCCGGAGGACTCTTTTATAAATGAGTAAATGGATTTGTATTCACCCAGCTTTCCCTGGAGATGGATGTCCAGTAGGGTTTTCTTCTCCTGAGCTGTTTCACATTCTCTCATAGTCAACCAAACACATTGTGTGCTTGGGCCTTAACGGGCCCCTGACACTGCTGCCACAAATCACAGCAATGCTCTTCTTTTATGGGCCTGTGGATTGAGTCCGGTGTCTAACACACTGCAGTAGATAAATCTATCAAGGGCATATTGTGTGATTCATTTTCACTATATATATGGCCAAGGGAAACGTCCCTAAATGTTACAACCAAACTCCAATCAATCAATCCAATGTTCTACGATTGAAGTTTTTAAATCTAATTAAAAGAACCACACTTTCTCACTTGCTTTAAGTTTTTAGCTGCTTTTTATCTAGCCTGGTCTTACCAGACTCTCGTACATTTCATTTGTACAAAGAGTCTGGCAACTCTTTGTTGAAAGGTGTTATTTTCCGTGAAGGCGGGCACTCTGTTGAAGTTTGATATCTGAATGCCCAGAGCCACTCTGGATCGGCCATGACCACTCGCTAATGTTTGGTAGTGACGTCGGCTTAGCATCGCTTTCGCTAGCCTTAGGAGTTGGCTAGCGTTAGCCTTAGGAGTTTGCTAGCGTTAGCCTTAGCTAACTCCTTCAGCAAGCTAAAAATCATTTTTTTTCTAAACCCCGTGGGCAGGAGGGCCACAACATCATGGCCGCCAACAAAACTCAGCAAAGATTGTTGTTGTTCGTGCTTTAACTTCTGGATATTTTGGTAGCGTTCCCACAACGGACCGGATGGCTTCGCTCGCGTCTTTTCTCCACCGCCATTACGGATCTACTACTCTAACCTCAACATCATTGTTCTCAGCCGCTCCCTCTGTCCTGTTCCCTCTAATTTGACCGATGAAAACCCGCGAAAATACCGCAAACCCAGACGTAGTCCTGAAGGAAAACTAAAACTGAGCAGAAGTACATAAGAGGGTGGAGCCAGGCTACTTTTTACCTGCCTGACTTTTATTTCCTTACAATGCTATTTCATATATTAATGATCTTTCAGATGTGGTAGGTCCTGCCCCCCTCGTGATTTACGCCTATGAAACTAACCTATTATTAAGATGAATAAATTCATACATTCTTATGTTGCAGCTTGTCCATGTGCTGCTACATTTAAATAGGCTAGGTAGGAAATGCGTAACATGTGGCACAGTAAAAACGTAAAATAATTCCCTATTAAAAAAAAAAAAGTATAAAAATGCCCAAACCTAAACAAATAACTCAGCATTATCGGCCTAATTCTGTCAGCTTGCCGCTTAATGTTTCTTTGAACATTATAACAATAACACTTTCATTTTAACTTTGAGGGAAGCCGTTTTTTTTAAGCCAAACTGTAATAGGCTACCAACCGATGGCTGTTGTTTATAACGTTGCACAAGAGCCGCAGAAAAGACTGCCGTGACCCGGATTCGAACCGGGGTTGCTGCGGCCACAACGCAGAGTACTAACCACTATACGATCACGGCGAGCTAATCGTGGGGCCGGGGATCGCAGATCCAGAGCAGGGTCCAGTGAAAGAGGAGTAGGCCTACGTCATCACCGTGTTATCGTGGTTGTTGATTGTGTTAATCACAGTCGTTAAAAACCTGCTTCAGATCTGCAGTCTGCTTTCAAAGCCCATCAATTTAACCCGGAAAAGTTAGTTTGAAGATTTCGTTTCCGACATGTTCAGGTGCAACGTAGGTGAAGAGTTTTTTTTTTTTAAATAACTAGGCAATTCTTTAGTTAAAAATTCTTCCGTTGTGTTGTTGGTGGCAGCAGCAGGTAGGCCTACACGTCTTAACCCTCGTGTTGTCTTCACGTCAACATTGAAAATCACTTTTGTTGATGTTTTTATAGATGTTTTAAAACACTTTTGAGGCTTTTTTTCATAATCACTTTTTCGACGTTTTCAACACTACGTAACACTTACTCATTGACTTTAGTTTACAGCTATGTTTGCGATTTTTGTGTCAATAAACTCATTCCTAATGTTTGAGTTAGAAAAGCAGAAATTATAAATTATTGAGACTAAAATTAAAGGAATGGATGTTGATGATAATCACAGACTAGAACATGTCAACCTTGATTCAATAGCCTACTATTTAAAAACCACTTCAATGTTTTTTTCCAAATGCTATAAAATTGAATGAGACACTCCAAAATTAATGAAAGTAGAGATTTGTTCTTGCCAAAGAGCATTGTGTGGAATCAATCGTGTTATTTTGGGTAATTAAAAAGAACACTGATATAGGAAAACGGGGCAATTTGAGGGTTAAACTTAAAGATAACCCAATTTTGAGTTTGCAACTCCATTCGCAAAAACATTGAAATAGCCACTGCATGTAGTAAGAAAGTAAGAATAAAAAAAATGTCTATCAGCAATTATTTCATCAGCAGTGTTGGTTCAAGATCCACTGGGTGGTAACATGACAAGGTGGTATTCAGGGATCAAAGCATAATGGTTGTCATGAACCAGCTCAAATTCAAGACAAAAGAAGGGAGACCACACATTTAAGGATTAAATTAAGCCAATTCATTATAGGCCTACCCATTATAAATCCTACTGAAAATATATTTTTTGAAAAAATGTACTGTATATCAATATTATCAGTGGTGTAGTGAGTGCATGTGTGCAATAATATGATTATTAAAAGTGAAGCTTCACACTAAAGCGAGTCCACAATGTCACTTTGTGTGTGTGTGTGTGTGTGTGTGTGTGTGTGTGTGTGTGTGCCACCCTTCATCTGCATTCATCTCACTACTCCTCGTTTGACTTGATTTAACATACCACGAATACCTTTCTGTTCTTTAGTGCAGAGATCTTCAACAGGGGGTCCGGGCCCCTAGGGGGTCCTCAGAGTCACTGAAAATGTCTTAACATGAACCCAACATAATAATAGCAAATGTAAATCATCATATTTGTGTTAAAAGCAAACACTGATGACAGGCTTACTAGCTTCTAGGTAAGGACATCACTAAGGTAGCCATCCCCAGATCTAGTTCATCCTAAAGATTCACTCTGACATGTAAAGATTCACTCTGACATGTAAAGATTCACTCTGACATGTAAAGATTCACTCTGACATGTAAATATTCACTCTGACATGTAAATATTCAGTCATTCACTCTGACATGTGAAGATTCACTCTGACATGTAAAGATTCACTCTGACATGTAAATATTCACTCTGACATGTAAAGATTCACTCTGACATGTAGATATTCACTCTGACATGTAAAGATTCACTCTGACATGTAAAGATTCACTCTGACATGTAAATATTCACTCTGACATGTAAATATTCACTCTGACATGTAAAGATTCACTCTGACATGTAAAGATTCACTCTGACATGTAAAGATTCACGTTGACATGTAAAGATTCACTCTGACACATGTATTTTTAACATCCTAATACAATTAAAAAAAAACAACAACATGCAAACTAATAATAATAGCTCAGTATTCTATGCACTAGAATGTAAGCCGCTCACATGTTAACGTAGGCCTGGTTTAATGTGCAACTTCGTTTTGTACAACGTGTAGTAGGGAGCATGCCATTAAAATAAAAGGGTTTGTCATTTGGACAGACAGACTCTGAAGAACTCCACCACAGCAGAAACTGGTGCTGAGGCAGCTGGCCGTTAGAGGGCGCCAGTGCAGCGCGTCACCACCAACTGAGTTTCACTGCAGTCGAAAAGCACTTTTAATGCAATTACACATGTAAAACTAGAAAAGAATATCCTTAAACAACTTTCCACTTTTAAAGTTGCTCTGTTAAAGTCTAGTATATGTTGATTAGTCAGTAACAGTACTTGGTTATGTACACCATGTACACATTAATATATCTGTCAGCCTTTGGAAAATGAGAATCAATATGTAAAAAAAACATACAGCAAGCAAAGTGTTTGCCATCTTCGTTTACTGTAAAAATACATCTATTTACCGGTGATAAATAGTACTAATTTACAAAGTAAGTTAAATATTACGCTTGCAAATGATGAAATTTCTGAAACTGTTTGTTTTTTTCTAAGAAATACACTGACGAATTCTTTATTTTTTATTTTTTTTAATCACACTCTAAGTTTTGGAACTAGGTTTCCCATAATGCTTAGGTAGATGTAAATAGGATATAATGTTTCCAGCTGTGGGCTACAACTTTAGCCCAGTTGTTTTTAATTTTCTTTCAACATTTTGGCAAATTGGCACCATTAAAAGTATGCTGAATAAACGGTCAGCAATCCCTGTTTGCACGGTACCCATGGGTATACAAACCACTTTCACTGGATTACTTTGATAGTGTTTCTTATATAACTTCTAAGCACCTTTATTATTTAATCACTGAGCATCTTCTGTCCAGCTCTCTTAATCATCCTAAATTAAATAACTAAGTTGTATTTTAAGACAGAAAATGTTCCTTCTACATCAATGCTTTAATCAAACAATCAACGTGATCTGATAATTATTTACAAGGATCATTTATTGTCCAAGGTCATTTCTTGTCTTTCTCAACCAAGTACAACACGCAGGGAAAAAAGTAACTTAAGTAACTGATCAAAGATCAGCCGTCCTGGTTCCAGCCAATCAGAGCTTGAGTCTGTCCAAGCCCAGATTGTGTCTGTGCGGGCCGGGGCAGGAGGTGGCTGCTGGGGCTGATCGGACAGGGGCGGGCTGATCCACCACAGTCCCGAGGGAGCCCCGGGGCTTGGAGACACTGGTGTCTGAGCTGGGTGTGACTGAGTGCATGTGCTCGTGGGGGTGCAGGTGTGTGTGGTTGTGATGCTGATGCCCAGTGTGCCCATTGCCTGCTTTTGCATGGACCTGCTCCGCCACAGTGGCAGCCTGCAGGGGAAGGGCATAGAGACAGTAGTCATGTTTCCATCAACGTATTTCTGTGAGCATTTTGAAGTATCACATTAGAAATTGTTGATGGAAACGGCAAAATCCAAAGAAACAAAATTCCTCAAACTCACAAAAACAGATTCTACGCTCAAAGTTTAGTCAAAGTTAATACGCAAAATGGGAGATGGAAAAAGCTTTGCCGAATAAGTTGTGACGTAGCAAACATGTAACTCACATAACTACAGTCCCGGTGTCCATCGGATGGGGGAAGGATCGGGTCCCATCCAGTGGGGCATACACTTGTGGCACAAGGTGAGTAGTGGAGTTGCGGTGTGCTATTGCCTGTGCCAGACCCGCGTCGGGTTGAATATTGAAATGTTTCAACGACTTGAATCGCATGGCCCTGCGCACCGCGTGTACACAGCAGTGAAAACTTGACTCACCGACACCAAATGTCTCTGCTACAAGCCTGTATTCTGTATTCTATATCCCACCTCTCTCCATTAAGCCAAATAACTTAGCTTTTAAACTCTTTGATTTAGAAACCAGCTTTGCAATCTACAAACACGCGTAACAACAACTGGTGATGTAACTACGCTTTGAACTGTCCAGTTTAATCGATCTAAACCAGTTGATGGAAACGTTTTTATTTCGCATCTTCTTCTTGAACTTGGCTTGACAATTAGATGGAAAACCTGACTAGTGTGTGGGCAAGTGAAGAAACATCATGACAGCAGTGTGACAGAGGCTAGTGAGATATCAGGATATTATAAGTGCAATTAACAGTTTGGCAGACGGATTAGAAGAATTCCTTTTTTGGGCCCATTTAAAATGTTGAAGAGCAGATCTGAAGCAAGTACCTGAGGTTCGTAGATCTCACACTTTACATCTACAGGATTCTGTTTCTGAAATGAGCTGGGCTTTTTCCCTGCAGGGAGTCTGATTTCAAACTGCTCCTCGTCGGTTATGTGTGAGCCCACACAGAAGCCTCTATGCTGAGATAAAAGAAATCAACAATAGTTGAGCCGTGATTTACAACTTGGTGGCCTGGAAAGATTCAGCAATGGAGCAAAGTGGAACCAAGCGTAAGTACTGCAAAACGTGCATTATAACATGGTTAATACGTGTGTGTGTGTGTGTGTGTGTGTGTGTGTGTGTGTGCGTGTGTGTGTGTGTGGCACTCACAGCAAACTGACAGTCCATATGGAGGCAATTACTCAGTTCACTGATATCTGTTTTCTTTGAACACACCGTCTCCAAGATAGTGAACTCCACAAAGTAGGATGGACCTGAGACCCACTGACAAAGTAAACACACACACACACACACACACACACATATACACACACACACACACACACGCACACAACACAATTACCCACAAGTGTAAGAATACAACACATCTGTGAACTACCTACCACAATAAAAGGACAAAGGATTAGAAACATTTAATGTAGTCCAGTCAAGATTTGTGATAGTATACATACTTATGCTACTTCACTTAGCTAGATATGACCAGATGTAATCAATGTGGTGAAAGCACTACACACATTAGAATATAAGATCAAAACTTATCTCTGATCCTGTTCAAAGTAACTTGATTATTATTATTATTATTATTATTGTTAACATTATTATTACTATTTTTATCAACCTGGGAACTGGCTCTTGTAATGTTCTCCAGAGTAAAATAGTTGGCCAGTTGGCTTTCTTCATTAAACCTCTGCAGGGAGAGATTGGCTGTCTCCTTGACGACTGGCTCGTTGAGGTTGTCAGCTGTGGGACAGTCCGGACACACATCCACCACCGCAGTGGCAGGGACTAAACACAAGAATTAACAGGGTCAAAGGTCAATGGAAATGAACTGAAAACGTTTTATTAAGGATTTGACCCAGGTACTTGGTCCAGGTCCAGGTACTCCTTCCCTAACCTCCATCCTTCAGTATGACCTCGTTCAGCTATTGTCAGCATCTCTCTCTTCCCACTGAGCGCATGTTTTATCCAGATGTGTTCTTCTTCACTTAGCCAAATTGTGGGAAAAATATGTCAAAAACAAAACTCTGCATAATCACTCATGGTTGCCGTGTTTACCTCCCTTAGGGAGGGACAGGGCATATATAGAGAAAAAGTCCAATGTAGGACGGCATTTTAATTTCGCACCTCACTAACGTTTACAAAAATCTATCCGCAAAGTGTCAACAAAAAAATGGACATGCAACACAATCGATCACAAAGATTTAGTCTTCTGGGGTTATTAATCGAATGAAACCCCCCCCCCCCCCAAATGAGTGTAAATGGCTCCATCGATCTACCTTCACGAAGGGCACAGGAGTAGCTTTGAAGTCTGACTTGAGAGCCAAGGAAGGCAGATACCTCACACTCTCCATACACCTGAAAGACACAAACACAGATATAATCTACAAATGTATACATGCACATGCAAGATACGTGAGCATCAAACATGGCATCAATTTGGCATCGGTCTAAAACCATATTAAAACAGCTGATTGAGTTACAGTTTTGCCTTGGGTTAAGTGCCCGTAATAAGTGACCATATTCTTATAAAATACGTTTTCTAAGATTTGGGGGTCTCTGGTGCTTCCACACACATAGAACATTGGAATAAAAACATAATCCATGCTGTTTTGAGTGGGATATGGGTCCAGTTTATATGGCAGCGCCCTCATGCTCTGCAACTGACTACCTAGCTACTTCTCATGTGCACATTTCAACGAAGATTTGCATCGTGCAACAAGGCAGGCCTGCTTGGTTCTTTTGGGGAAAGATTTACAAAGAAAGTGTTTACAGCATTTACTGTAACTGGGACGTTTTGGGGCTGATCGGTGAGGATAGCTGTGGATGAAGTACAAACGGAGATACACTGGCAAGAGTAAATGATGTCTAACCGTGTTTCAAGCTAATTTACATAGCTCACGTTAATGCATTGTCATTTAATATTTTATGTGGTGTTTTATTTTGTGGGGTGCAAATGTTCCGCCAACATAACTTCCTTACCGAGGCTAGTATGCCGAGGCACCATTGCTGCATTGAGAGCCTAGCACCGCCTAAGACGATTGTGTTTGCAAACAACCCAGAGGGTTTTTTCCCTCCTATCCCAGAGTCTGTGTGTGGTGTAGCCAGACTTCACTCCAAGGCGTTGCGGAGCTAGGTCTGGCAAGGCGAGACTACGTCTGTTGTTGCCCGCAAAAAAATCACTCATTGTGTTGATCTTAAAGAGAGAAGATACATCACCATGTGGTACTTACTGGAACGTCACCAATATCTCTGACTTCACAGTGTTTCCATGGTTTCCTGCTAGTGATGTGGCATCTGGTCTCCATCACATCAATGGTCAGTTTGTAGAGGGACCCACCTTTCTCCTGGACACAAATTCACACACTTTAATGTGTCATTGTGTTGATTTTTTAATTTTTACTGTTTTCCATTGATCTGCGAACAAATCTGCTGCTATGTCCACCGTTCCCACCGTCCTTCTGCAAATACTGTTTTGCCTCTTTTAAGATGCGAGATGGTGGCCAACCCCGTTCTTGCCTTTGTGTGCGTGAGTGTTCGCCCTCACCTTTTCAGGAGTGTGAGAGAGGTCGTACAGTCTGTTGAGGCTCAGGATGTATCCATCCGTCCGGTCCTGGTTGATCTGCTCCAGGGCTTCTTCTGCCACCCTCACCGCCTCAGGGCTACTGCAGCCTGGACGGTCCGGCCCGGCTCTTCCCTCCTGCTGCAGCAAAGCCAGACATAGGACCAGCAAGTACACACTCATCCTCTAACACACACAGACACACACATGCAGATTGGGCCAAATAAAACCCCTAATTCACCTAATGGAATCCTACAGTAAAGCCTATACTGGTGGATAATTTAACATTTAGACTAAATTGTCTTTTGCAAGACCTGTAATCCTACTTTTTCCAGACAGGTTTTGGACAGACACATGTGAGGCCGATGCTGGACTTTGCCCTCTCCCCCAAAGGACGAGCAAACAATTGCTATCTGCTGCTCCGTAGGCCAATGGCTGCCTCACACTGTCTGTTCATAGTGCACTGGGGAAAGGGATCAATGAATTAAAAAGATAAATGCATGGAATACAGTACACCTAATTTCATTTCTTTAATGAGATCAACAATCATGAACATGAAGTATCACCAACACCCCATCCAAAACCTTCTACATGTTTTGGTTGTTATGAACACTGTGAAACGTTTGTAGCTTGTTCCTCAGTACGGTAGCTTGTACTCACAGCAGTTACACAATGACTACAAGTCATGGTGAAATCAAGGATCAAAATTTAGAAACTTTGCAAGCTGCTAGTGCAGCAGAAACCACTTCTCCACTGCCCATTTGTATGACATCTTCGAAACCACCCTCTTTTTTCGGTGCCAGCACAGGTAGATGTTAACTGTTGCCAAGCGTAACCGCTTGCGGGGCTGCCTCTATCTCACCCAGTGAGAGCGTGCACCCCATGTTGGCTGAGTCCTGCAGCAGCCCTTTGCTCCATGCCGACCCCCATCTCTCTCCCCCTTTCATGTCTGTCCACTGTCACTTCAAGAAAAGGGAAAAGCCCCCAAAAATAATCTTTAAATATTTTTACTGCTTACATTGAGTGCAAATAACAAATTCAAACAGCTAACTGCACTATCAACAAACGTTCCAACAGTGGTGCAGCCATTTATAGGTGAGGCCGGGCTAAAACCAGAGTTCACTTATATATGTGGGTATTGTTCAGTGTTCTTCATAATAGGCCAAATCCTATTTTTGCTTCATCTTGTCTTTGACTGATTCACACAACAGTGTCCGAGGATTTAGCTTATGAATAAACATGTTTGTCATTTTACACAACCCTCAAAGATTAGATAGGTTTCTTTGTAAGATGGCCACCATATGTCTTTTGACAGGTTTTGTCACTTTTCTAGTTGTTGCAAAATACAGAATATAAAAGAGCACAGGGGAAGAAGAGCAGAGTAGCGAATTATGGTGCGGGAGCGGCTCAAAAAGTTTTTAATACTTCTTTTAAGTCTCTGTTGGACTATTTTTAAATGGACAAATTAAAAGTGCATGGTGTAATGTTTGATATTTCGTATAAATCTGCAACATATTGTATTATTGATATTAGTGTACCATAGAAAAATAAGGAGCTAATACAAATAATCATATGTGTGGTGTGCTTTAAATTATGGAAGACCAGATAACTTTATAGATAGATAGATATAGATGACTTTATTACAGACTTTTATAAGTGCTCACTGAACTAAGAAGAAGAAGATCTCAGGACAAAAACAGCTCCTTCCTTGGAACATTCTGAACTTTGGATGTTTTGCTCTTTGAAGTGCTTATGCGAAAGTGCATAGAGTCGCCATCCACTTTAGCATATGCCCTTTACGATACACACTTTACATGCACTTACATGCACTTTACTAGCCCTTTTGGCACTGATACATTTTATAGTAGGTTCAAATTTTAATAATGATTGCTGTGTTTTTCATTTCTGTTTTGTCTTCTAATAATGTATGCCTACAGTTTACAACTTGTAATTGTAAAAAGTTAACAAAGGAAAAGAAAAAAAGAAGCGAAACAGCAGCCAGTGGGTGAGCTGCCATGTGGCTTTCAACGATATCCAGCTGAAACAGCCCGGTTTCTATTATTCTTAGAAAAAGATAACTAATAACACAAAATCCTGAAGAATAAATCTTACATCATTTAGCCTTCATACCGATCAAGCAGCGTGTACGCTAAGCCGAAGGAGGCAGCTCCCAGCGGGCAAACTCTTCATTAAACCACTTGAAAATATATGATTTTCTCGCCTAAATTTTAAAAAGTGCTGCAGTTTCCACATGCTTTGGCCCTCTGGGATGATCCTGAGTTCATTGGGAAGTTAACACTCTCAACTTGTTGTTTCTAGTGGAAGTGTGACACTAGGCCTTACTGACACAGAGCTACAGAGGTTAGAACACAGAATTTCTATTTCCGTCCAAGTAAATCATCTGAAAAATTAATAAAAAGCACTACTATAAGCATATTACATGGGCTACATACTAAAACATTACTCTAGCCACATGCCTCAACTTAGAACAGAAAAAATCCAGAAAAAAATGACTTATAAAATGGATTTTATATGAATGTATTTCTACAGATATGTCTGTGCGTTTGTCTTATTTCTTATTTCTAAAAAAGCCAAAAAAGTGCTAAATACAAAACTTCTGAAATACAAAAACACATCCACATCACTCACAGATATGTCTGAAAGAAGTACATACATAGATTTATAGAAATAAGTCATCATCATTTTATGAAATGGTGAAATGCCATCAGAAGGCCATATTTTTGCCTTCAGGCAGCTGTAAAAGATCACAGGAATAGTTTTTGTTGGCCATGTTTGATATCAATCAACTCGTCTTCTTATTGGCTACACAGGGATCCCAGTTTTATGACCTTATCTTCTAATTCGTGGGCTCCACTGTCAATCTTTCCCAGGTGGGCCCAATGGCGACTGTGCGATATCATTGGCTTAGCTTGAGGTTATCTCTTGATAGGCTGATGCTATTGGCTGGGACATGACAAGGTTCATTGCAATCTGCAGAAGCCACAGATTGTAATGGTGTGTCGACCTTCCTTTTAGCCCGCACAGGGAAAAAGTTACAAGCTATAGAAACCGAGAAATGATTATCTAGATTTCTGAACGTCGAAACTTGGCCAGAAACTACAAGATTGTGAGGGGACCAGATAATTATGGATTACAAGGCTTGGATATTCTAATTCCTTTGAGTGTTTGCGATTTAGGAAATCAACGTTTATGAATATCTTTCACCGCTGTGGATAAAGACACGAGGACAAAGGTAGGGATGCACGCTCGATTTAGACAGAAACGGTGCAGTGTTTCTTAACTTCATAACATGATTATAACCGCTGTAAGTCACCTTATCCTTTGTGCGGGGGCTTGATGGAATCACAAGACTTTAAGCTTTCTAATGATGTGCTGCATGACCGTGTTGGTGACGATTTAATGCTTGCAATTCATAAAAAACAATTCATGAAAACACGTTGTGGAAAAACACGTACCGTTTGGGGAACCGTGCTCTCAGAGAAACACAGAATATGGCACAACCAAATGTCATATCAATGTTTTCCGATGACATTTAATACATTTATTTATATTTATATATACATAGCCCTTATATTTTCGGAATTGAGATCTTTAAAAAAAATCTGCATGATTTACTAGGATATTGACGCAGATAAAAGCATTTTCCATTACTGTATTTAAAGGAAATTGTTGCCTGTGGAGTTCTGCAAACCCCAATCGAGTCTAAGGTCAGACCAGCAGAAAGGTAACCGTTATTGACTGAACATGTTTGAATATAAATTAGAATGAAAAGATGGCTGGTACCTGTTTTAAAAGTAGCCTAGCCTATTACTATTGTGATATTCATTAGGTACGTATGGGCATTATCAGGTAAAAGGCAAGAGCATTGAATCAACACTACATGGAATGCCTTTGTCTTGATCAACACAAAAACACTGGATTGGTTTTTCTTGTATCATTTATTATTATTATATTATTTTGTGAAGCTAAACACAAATACTATACAAACAGAAAACTTCCAGCTTGTTTCTGCAGTGACTCAACATGACAATCCATACTGTTGAAGATGGTTCCTGCGTGTGACCGTGTCCATATGGTTTCCCATTTCTGGAGTTTTGTTTGTGTCTCTGAGGATTGTTAAAAGGAAATCACCACTTTAGTGGTCTTATTTTCTTTATAATTTTCCATTTCCATCAAAATGGGAAACAACCGGTGTTTCAATGTGAATGTAGTGCCTTTTTAATGAAATGTGCCTTTACTGGATGGTTTAACTTCAGCTGGATTTGTAAAGTCTATCTTATCTACCATATCTTATCTTATCTTAAAGTGATTAGAGACAGGAATGGTTACATGTATTGTGCTTAAAAAACCAGGATGTGGCCCAAGAATGACCCAGGGAAGCAGTCAAGGTGTGTTACAATACCCATCAGTATGTCTAAAGCAAATGTGTCAATTATTTCCCATTATTTACTTCAGTCTGTGTGGGTCTGTTTTAGTTTTTTATTTATCCATTCAGTTCCCAAATGAGTTCCCATTGGGCCACCTCATGCAGCTGGCTTGAACCTGGGGTCCTCAGCAAAAACTTTCTCCACCAAGGTGGTTCCCGCCGGGGCAGGGGCGCACTGGGCCGACACTGTGGTGGGGAAGGCCTGGATGTTGGGCTCCGTCTGTCCGGGGATCTGGGGGTCGAGCTTGAGGAGCAGGATGACTCCCACATCTCCGCTGGGGACATCAGGGAAGGCAGGCAGGGTCATGGGCTGGTTCATGGCGGGCAGCGTCCTCACCGAGCCCTTTGGGTGGTCGTGCGCCGTGGTCTCGTGCTCGTGGTCGTGGTGATGGTGGTGGTGCTCGTGCTCATGCAGGTGAGCGTGGTTGTGGTCGTGATCGAGAGCCAACTCATGGTCGTGCTCGTGAGTGTGCACGGCATCGCCGTGCTTGTAGTTGTGATGCTGGTTGGGGAAGTCGCCGCTGTGGTTGTGCGCCATGGCGTGATGAGTGTGCACGTGATCGTGACCGTGGCCGTGGTCGTGGGAGTGGGCGTGCCTGTGGCCGCTGTCGGTGTCGTGGTCGTGCGTGTGGTGGTGGTCGCTGCTGTCGGCGTGCTGCTGGGTTATGTTATGGTGGCTGTGGCTCTTGGTGTGGTCGTGCACGTGGTCGTGCGTGTTGTCGGTGCCATGTGCGTGGTCGTGGTCGTGGTCGTGGTCGTGTGCGTGTGTGTCATTGTGGCTGTGGTCGGTCTCTCCGCCCAGCAGGTGGTGTTTCTTCTCTTTCTCAGCAGCCTGGAGAACACAGAGAGATTACACTAGTGATGTGTGGTACATACAGATGCAAAATGTGATGGACAATTCAACACAACACAACTTGAATCCTATTTTTGTATGTTTGGCCATTTTGTCTATATAAAAACTTTGTTATCACTTAAACAATTGCTTAGATCGTCACTTTAAACAAGTCAGGCAGTACAAGACAACCTAAACGATAAAGTTATTGCCCCCAGATATCAGCAATTACTTATATGTTAGAAAGGATTGCAAAAATGAACTGAGTTTTTTGGGGGGCATTTCTAGACCTTTAATTTCAAAGGACAGATGAACACATGAAAGGGGAGAGAGAAGGGGGGAATGACATGCAGCAAAGGGCCGCAGGTCAGAGTTGAACCCCCGGCCACTGTGTCAAGGAGTAAACCTCTATGTATATGTGCGCCAGCTGTACCAACGGAGCTGTCCTGGCCACATTAACTAAGTTTTAATAAATCTGAATTGAATTTGTATCCATTTAAAGACAAATCACAATGCCTGTGTGCTTTAAAGAAAACCAAAAACTTTCACTACAGAAAATAGAAAATGGAATAAGTAAATCAAAGTGACACTGTGTTGTATCATGAGTCTCACCTCAGGCTCATAGATCTCACACTCTACGCTGATGCTAGCATCATCAGTGGGAGAGTAGTAGAGGGATGCCTTACAGAAGCCCTTGTGCTGAGGAGAGAAGAAGAAGAAAAAACAAGTAAGAAAGGAAAGAGCGGAGAGCTGATTACGCCTGTGGCTTTAGTAGAGTTTAATCAATAAAAAAAACGAATTTCAATGTAGACTTTGCTACAATAAACCTGCTGGCTGGTACAAGCCCAAAACATATTGATGACAAAGCCATGACCAAAAAGAGGAGGTTACAGGCTTAAAAACTCAAATTATCTGAATTCATTAAACTTAAAACTAGAATAAAAATGTATTATTTTGTATTCTTTTTTAAGTTATTTATCTCAAAAGCTGGGAAATACTGTTTGACTTGAGCATGTAATAAGTAAAAACTTTGGAAGTCAAAACGAACAACACATTTGATTGAGATGAAGTGTCCAAAAGTGAAATAACAAGTTTTCATGACTCACAGCGAACTCGCACTCCATGAGGGGGCAATTATCAGCTGCTCCTGCAGTCCTGGCGCACGTGGTCTCCTGGATGGTGTACTCGACGTTGTAGTACATCTTCATTGCCATCTGGATACATACATACAGAATACTTCTTTTTAACCAAAGGAAAAGGCATAACAATACTATATTTTGGTCAGCAGGTGGTCAAGGAGCTTGTGAGTCAGCTGGAGAACACAAACCGTAACACATAAAAGGAGATTTTTAAAGGTATTTAGGCCACATGTCAGGATTGAAAGGAAAGCTGTGTACTTAGTCATATTTTGGCAAGTATGTTACTGTTTATTACATAGTAAGCAATTGGACTAATCACAGAGAAGTGGATTGGTCTGCAGCAGGGGTTTCTCTGGACGAGCTGATGCTAATTTCATAGTGGAAACTTTAATTAAACTGACATAAATGCAATCTGAACCATAGGACAGACAATTTTGTTACATGTGGGAAACGTACCCCGGATGTAGCGCGGTTGACTTTGAGCAGAGCGAAACGATTGGCCAACCCGTTCTCATTGTTGAACTTCTCCAGCGAGAGAGACAAAGTCTTCTGAACCTCAGCGTTGTCCAGGGAAGTATAAGACGGACAGTCAGGACATGTCTCAAACACCCTAACTGCAGGAACTGAGCAGAGAGAAAATCAATAAACATCACAAGATTGTTTCAAAATCTCATTCTCATTTCACCACATTTTTAGTCTTAGAAAACAAATCCAGCATACATTTCCTTAGTGAAAGTCCAAATGAACTGAAAAGAACAGTTTCACCCAATATATAAGTAGTAAAACTAAATGTCTTTTTTACTTATTTCACTAAGAAAATAAAGAAAATCATAATTCTTGTACTTGCTTTAATCCTTGTATTTTTTTTACCTGGCGTGACAACACAGTCGTATTTGTAGAGACGCACCACCCTGTGCACCTTACTGATGTAGATAGCAGCTTTGCACTGTCCGTATACCTGCAAAGATCAATACAATAATAAGCACATACAGTGGTTTAGTGTGCTGCGCAAACTATTAAAACTACTAAAGTAGAATGCGTGTTTTATTAATTCAGTGAGACGTATTGATTTAAGAAAAAAAATTGTCAAATTTTGATTGACTTGACTAAACTTTGTTGGAAAAAAAGGCCGCGGCCGTATACACTATGTGCGTGGATTTGGACTTTTGGGTGAATGTGTTTATGAGAATGGGAGCATGCAGGAGTGTGTGTACGTAGGTTTTCTAACCGGTGTGTTATGGGTGGGGCGAGCCTCACAGGCCTTCCAGTCCATCCTGCTGAGAACACTGCAGTTGGTCTCCACGACATCCAGAGTCAGGTAGAAAACCACGGCGTTCTCTCCCTGTGACAGACACACACACACACACACACACACACATACATGCACACAAACCACATGACATTTTGAGAAGAACATCCTAATGGAAATGATCCACTGGGTAGGTTAAAATGTCGTTGTGTGATGATTTAAATGACTAATGATGACAAATGAAGCCTGAAATAATGTTTCACTATCAGGTTCTGGCATTTCGGTAACAGCTGTTGCCGCTTCAATAATCCTCGGTATGTCCTGATCGTTCAGAAAAATCTCAACAGATCTGTCTTCTTCTACACAGCAGACACATCATTCATCTTTGGCTTAAATGTCTGATGTCTTAATGGTTATTGCACTCATGATTAAGTCATAATTGATTTTGAAAAACGAAAGTTTTTTTTTATTGAGGACTGGGCATCAGATTTAGGGATCACTTGCCAGATGTGCTCTGGTAAATTGAATCCTGATTCATAATTTGCCTTTTAAACATCAACTTGTTGTAATTATCTTATAATTATCTCTTGTGAATTCTACTTGCCTTAGCCTCTTATGCATTGTTAATTATAATAAGAGCAATCACAGTGTCAATCCCTTCATTGTAAGTAAAAACAAGATTGAACATGACTCTATTGCCCAATGTATAGAGCTATCTGCTGGCACAATTAATCACTTAATCAATCGTGCACTTTACAATAAAACAGAAAAATAGACATTTTATATACAATCAACTTTGATTTCTTTTACAAATAATTTATGGATAACTTGGGAATTATTTAATGGCATCCATTGTAATCTGTTTCCACGCAGTGTCTTCAAGACACAGCAAAGAAAAGTGAAGTGCTTTGACAGATGTGGATTGTACCACCAGTTGGAAAAACAGGTAGCCTGATTCTTTCTTTGGACTCACATGTTTCATCGTGTGGACGTTGGACAGGCGGTGCAGGGCGAAGATGTAGCCCTCCTGCCGGTCCTCGTTGATCTTGGTCATAGCAAGTCCTGCAGCTCCCTTGGCCGACGCGTCCTCACACGAGCCATCCTCAATGCCGTCTGTCTGCTTTGTTGGTGCGCTGTGGACGTGCATGTATCCCAACGCCAACAACAGCGACAACAGCACACAGTGCTTCATGGTAAAGGCCTGGGGTGTCTCTGTCCCTGTCTCTCTCAAACACACACTGGCTGGAGGAAAAGGTGCCCAGAGAGGGACGAGGTTAGCTTTTATATCCTGCTCGTGTTTACTGTAAACGCACACAAACACACACACACACACACCCACGCACATACACACACACACACACACACACACACACACACACACACACACACACAAGATCACTGCCCCTCATGTCTTTCCAAGTAAACCATTGATCCCCAAACCCCTTCCAAAACAAATAGCCATATCTAGAACTGCTGCATCAATGGAGCCATCTGCAAAGCAATCAGCTACTGTGAGGACTTGCACAATGGAGTTTATCAGTTGGGAGATAATAGGCCCTGCAGTCATACTCTCTTCTCTGGGATCAATAGGGACAGTCAGTGGGCTGAAAGTCACTTGATCGAAAAGTTAAAGAATGTAAACTAATCAAATTAGTTATTTACAATTGAACTGAAACACTGCTCATTCAGCAGCTAGCTCTTATTTGTTTAAGCTGACCGGTATCAGGTCACCGTTGCCGTCATTACAAAATGACACCTCTGAGGCATGTATGCCTTGATTGTATCAAAGCATCACAGGCCAATCACAGTCCATGTGGTCTCCACGTGGTATCTCAGTAGCACTGATGTTTAATTCCAACTTAGAAGAGGTGTCTGTAGTTAGCCATGAACCCCCTTTATTCCACAAGACATCATATGATACATGTAAAGACTAGAATAGCATAGAATAACTATCATGTCATTGGCAAAAACAGCCCTATAGGATTACATTGCAGCCCTGTTCGTGGATGCCGGAAAACAGCGTTGTCACTCAATACTGGACCACTTTCAAAGATTAATGTTCAAATTAGTCACTTAGACACACATGCAAGGGAGAATATGGATCAGGTTTTTTTTTGTTAATACTGAAATTACCCTAATCACACATAAATAGTTGAAGACAGTCCTTGTGAACTGATTGCACGGCAGTTGTCTAACATTCTCCTGAAGTCTTCTTTGAACACAGGACACTCTAAACCGGCAGAAGAGATGTTACTTTGCTGATGTTGATGCAAGCACTGCAGTGATAGTGAAACAGTTGACCTTTGTCATAACAAAACACACAATCCATGGAATCACAGGCTATTTCTTGTGGAGCTGAAAAACAAGAACAACGGGCACCGGCCTTTTTCAAAGTTTCTGGTACAAAATGTTGTTTTGTTTCAGAGAAAACAAATATGACATGTTTTAACTTAAGCTGCAAGCAGAAATACAACTCTAGACATGTGAGCTTATGCAGGAGGGAATGTATCTTTTTTCTTCTACTCACAGCATATATTTTTCATATACATACACATACGTACACAGATGTGTACACAAAAATGCACACGCATACAGTATACACACACATATACAGACGTATACAGAAACAAAGATCGATGAAATGACATTAAAAAACAAAAAACATCAAACAAAAACAATTAGGGGGCTGGTTTAGTTTTTCCTGATCTGCTGCTTGTTACTATGCTGTAGGAAGTTGGGATGTGAAAGTCACTATTCAAATGTGCAAATTCAAGTGAAAGCAAATGACTGTTACAGTTCTTCTAAACATCTTGAAAGTTGAAAAACACACTTGCTACTTTAATTTCCAGGAATGGTGTTGGTAGAATGGTGAAAAGAGTTACGTTGTGTTTTATTTGTGGGACTGATTAGTCAGAGGATGCAAGGGTAGATGGGGTCCACTAACAAATCTAGCGCATTGACACAGACCATTACTGGAACTCAGTAAAACTCTTCAGATGACAGAGGAAAAAGGAATCAGATCCAAGAGCATTACTTTTTCTCATTTTTTAGACATGATCCGTTTGTAGGCAGTTGATCGCCTGTTGTAATGCAAACTCACAGGTCAGATCACACAGGCAGAAGTAGATCGCACGCAGAATAGGGCATGTAAAAGTTAAATTTTAGCCATGCTAGTGATTGTTGATCGATCTGTTGGCTTAAGACCAAAGTCCATTGGTCCAGAGCAAAATGTCTAAACCAATAATCAAAAGTTACAAAGTACATACATTTACTTACAGAGCGCACTCAGGATTGGATGTATTGTATTATAGTTAGTATTATTGTACTTATTGCATGTACTATTTGGTAAATCATGTTAATACTGTTGTCATCTGCTCTGTCTGTCTCTCTGTCTGTAACTGATGTTGTGTTTTGTCCCAAACAGGTCTCTTGTGAGATTAAGATCCTGTGTCTCAACGAGATTACCTGTACACATGAAATTGATTATTGTATAAAAATATATGGGAGACTCAAGGGAATATGGAATGTGGTTTGTGCTTTATTCTACGTCTGGTAGGGGTTGTGCCAAGATTTCCATTGCCTTCTCACTAGTCTCGCATTGCCACACCTTCCTCCGCGGAGGATACAGCATTCAGGATTAGATCAGATTATACTTTATTAATCCCACAACGGGGACATTTCGTTGTTACAGGAGCAGCATTTTCTTCAAAACAGCAAAAAACTAACACACACAAACAAGTAAACACACAAGAAATAAAGGCAAACAATAGACAATGATTACATGGTAACAATGGGATGATGGGAGAAGTGCTCTGGTTTACTGGCATTTCTTTAAGCCAATCACAATCGTCTTCAGGCTCAGCAACGGCGCCTCTGCATAATGCAAAACTTGGGGAGGAACTTGTTTGTTTTGTTGAACATGTATACGTTCAAAAGTTGTTTTAGTCGTGCAACAGAAAACTCATGTTGGACAGATAGTCTAGCTACAGTAGCTGTCTGAATTTACCCTGCAGACATGTGAGTAAAGGTTAATTAAAGTCCTCATTAATCGACCGGAGTTTAAAATGCCAACACAAAGATAGCCCACGGCAGCGGACATCAGGCCTAAATGAGTGAAATCTGTCGGAATTTTCATTTGCAACCGAGGAATCCCAGAAGTAGAAGGTAGTGGATATTGACTACGTTCTTACTAACCTATGTGTGTCAGTTCTCAGGCATTTACTTTGAGTGTGTCTTACATGATACACAAGGTGGTGCTACAGTATATTGCAGCATGAGACCGACAACTGACTCACACATAGGTGTTGTTTCCAAGTCTGTGGTAACACTACGGTGGAAGTTGAGGGTGCAGGAGGCAATCTGGTGTGGCTGTAACTAGGCAAAGAGAAGAATAATGAGTTAAGGGGATGATTAGGACAAAGGGGGCTCTTGCCCTTGAGAGTTGAGGCTTAGAAACAATTAATGTCATCCAACCTTTAGGTCTCACTGGAGCAGGCACGTGCACACATAAACATCAAAAGGGGCTTGAGTACCTGCCATTTGTTTTCCCTCCAGGTGTATATATGTACTGTATATGTATATTCCTGTTTGCATACAGCATTCCTGTCAAACAAATCAGAATATCCGACATACTGTCTGTCTCTCAAATATAATTTGTGTAAAAAAACACACACACACACACACACACACACAATTCCCACATTGTGAGTTTTCTAATCCACTATATATATATATATATATATATATATATATATATATATATATATATATATATATATATATATATATATATATATATATATAAATAAATATGATGGTTGACTATGAAAATGAGAAAATTAAATGTGTTTGTCCATACAAAACATAAGGTATAGTCACAGCTGCAGTTGCATAAAACAAATCTTAAAAAATGACCAGAATGATCTTTCATCTTATTTTTTGGTTTGGTTTTACTGTATGATTTGGTATTGCCAATCATATGAACCCCCTTTAGATAGTGTTGAGCTGTTTAAACATGCTCTAACTGAAGAGCCAGAAATATTTCACAGGAGCTGGAGGAGACCAAAACGGAGCTTGAAGAAGACTGAATATTGGAGATAACAGTATTCACTGTTTGTGTATGTTTCGTGGTGCAGGTTGGCACAATTTGTTTCTGTTTGTGGAGCCTGTGCTGTCAGCAACATGAACACACATATTTACATTTTTTGGATGGTCTCATGTTTTCATGTGTAAGCACTTCATCACATATCAAACACTGGGATTTCTGTCCCATCCTCAATGTTCAAATATCCATTTTTGAAATACTTTGTGTCAAATTTGCGCGCTGTTATCTTACATCCAAACACAAACTCAAAGTGAACGCTGATTAAATAATGGTTACCATGGCTATGGCGTTAGACTGCTGCACGGCTCTGACACATGTCAGTCCAATATACAGTATTTCTTTTAAAAATAAAAGACACATGACAACATTTAGCTGTCTTCAACCCACCCAGTTGAGAATCCCTGGTCTAAACACCTCTTGATCTTGCCCTTTTAATGTGAGGATGAGCAACATTTCAGAGGAAAGTGCCTGAAATATTATTCTCAATGACAAAAAAAAGGGAGACAACATCACTGACTGCAGCCTGACTGGCCCCTTAACACACGTGTGGACTTAGTGTCCCATCAATGAGCTAACGCTAACAAGTGATAACTGCCCTTAGCTCGCCAGTAGTTCACAATCTGGCCCTAGAGTAGTCAACCAGTTTCTGGAACAGCCTGTACTTTTTTGCTAACCTTTTTAAAACACCAAAGCAACACAGTAATACAACCAAACTAACCGATCAAGGCAGCGGTAGACAAGCAACTACGTTTGGTGGCTTTGAAGACAGAGATACAACGGCTTCAGTTCCCCGTCAGAAAGGGCTGTCTAACGGCAAGATAAATAACACGTCTTTCCAAATATAGGACCTTGTCAGTCCTCAGCTGACGGACACACCACAATGGGACCCAAAATACACAGTTCGATGAATACATGCATCACTTCGGTTGCCTGCTTGATAATTATGACTCTAAGGTCGTTCTGCAAACATCATCAACACAGCCAAAGTGCACCATGAGTTGTTTATTTTCTCCCAGGAACCCTGATAATATTTACTACTGATATATTACCCTGGACTGGAAAGCAGAAATACAATGTCCGACAGATTTTCCACTTGTATTGAAAACATGTTGGCTGGGTAATAAACCATATGCACTCTGACATTATTACAATAAGCAGAGGTTCCCTTTTTTCTTCCTGTCATACCCTGACGTTTGTTATTACGCAGACCATCCTCCAGCACAACAGCTGTGGCTCGTGGCTACGACATGGTTGAAAACACTTACAGGCCGCCTGCAGACTAACGGTTTTAAAGTTTGTCTCTAGAGGGGCATGTGGTCAATCTGTAATACTCAATGTTTACATGACATAACCACAGATGTAATGATATTTATAGAAAGATGGGGGGTGTGTTCATGCTCCATACAGTACAATATACAGCAGTGACATTCTATTTGAACTGTGAAATTCTAACTAGCAGTGCTTGATTTATGCTACTTATTAAAAAAAAAAAAAAAATCATGACTTTAACAAAACACCAGATATTAAAACACAAACACACATTATATAAGGAGTATCTTTATGTGTGATAAAAAAAGACTTAAATGGGATCAACAGTTGTTATGGGAGCACTTTCCAGTTTTAAATTGGCTTCCTAAAGTGGTAATTTTGACATTTCAATTTCTGATAAAAAAACGTATTGTCAAAGCACAATTGGGAGATGCATCAAGCCCACAGGAGCCAATTCTGTGCTGAAGTATAGCTTTGTTAAACACAGAAAACATAATTTAGGTGTCAACTGCAGGCCAACAGTCTGTCATTATTAAACAGACAGAGGAGTTGTTGAAATTCAATTGAATTGAATTGTACTCTTTTATTTGTGAAGTGGACACACTACAAATACAGAGCAAAAAGTTTTTCTTTTTTAACTCTGTCTTTTTTTTTGATCAACCTATTCCTGCATTCATGAGAATGTGGCACTATGTTATCAATCATCTGGTTTGTTTTGAAAATCTGACAACAAAGAATCTAATAAATTTCCTTTTGAGAACGCTGTAGAGAGATGTAAAACAGTGGCTCCCAGTAAACTAGGTGTTACTGACTTCTAGACAAGGAGACAAAACACTCTGCCGAGCACTTCCAACTCCATAGCAGCACAAAAAAAAGGCAGAGCACATAAATATGACACAGATTGAAGCATGCAAACAAACACACACAACTCCGTGAGTTATCTATCATTGCCCTGTCACAATGTTTGGTCAAAGATGTGAATGCGGCCACCCAACAACAGCACTTCTGATAGGTATCTTAATGTGCATTATGTTCCACACGTAGCCTTCCCACAGCTCATTATGTACGGCCATGACAACTCACTGCAAGGCCTATAAACAGCCACAGCAGAAGTCTCTTTCTCTTTCCCTGCACCTGAAGCATGAGTTCTTTGCTACGGGTCATTTAGCCAAAGCTGGAAAAGTCTAGTTCTTTGTTTGGGTACGATATGCTAATTTTCACAGCTGAGGGCACATAATGAAAGTGTTTTTTACGGTAAACCCAGTCAACTTTTTACTTTTGGAGCCAGTCAGTGTTTAACTGATGTGTCAGACTAGAGTACTTTTTTATAATATAAAACAACTGTTATAGTCCTGTCTATTACCATATGTGGAGAGGTTGGGGCTGATCTTGAGCTTGCATGGTGTGAGAGAGAATCTGTGTTGACCTGAAGAATTCGTCCTTTACTTGCAGCCATTGCACAACCGGACCAAAGAAAGTACAGCGTCACCAAATATCCACTAGGGTTGGGATACGTTTTTTTTCCCCAGATACCATTGCTAAAACGATAGCTTTTAACTTAGTTAATGAAGTCAAATTCAGCCACAATTTAGACCGTTTAGCTGACCGTGTTTTGCACTTGTTTAAGCAAGCTAGCTTATGGTAAGCTAACGTTACCTGCTGCCAAGTGTAGTGTTAACAAGCGTCACATGCAATGATGCTTCTGTCGCCTGTAATGTTGGAGCACCTGACTGCATGTATTAAAGTGGAACCGATAGTAGGCCCCGACATCTGCGTCGTCATTTGTTTGCACCAGGTTTTGGTATCCAACCCTAATATCCACTGATGTTACAGTATTGGGCTACTTTAACAATAAGCCCCAAGAGGCCGTGATTTACAGAGATTTAAGAACAGCTAAAGGGCAGAGCTGTAAGCTGATGAGGCAGATGGATCCGAGAAGCCTTCATCTGATTCTGATTGGAAAAGGGCAGGCACTTTCAGAACAAGTGATGAACCATTTGACTATCACGTTCACCATTGTTGTTTCGGAACAAACAGTCGCAGCCATAACACACACCTAAACCATGCCCGTACCCCGGGTTGAAATGCGTAGTAGACTCTTTTAGCTGTTCTAGAGAGTCTTCTTTACAATATTTCCCACCAAGGCAGAACATTTCATCTGCATGTATAAGATAAATGATCGCCGGCTTCCAATGATCATTACAACCCTTTTTGTTTTAACAGAAAACTCAGATTGTCTAGTTAGCTGTCTGGATTCACCCTAAATGTCTGGTATAATTTGACACTTTAGATACAATTGCATTTAATTGAAAGTCCTCTCCATACACTGTCCATATGAAGTCTCATATCCTAATGATAAGGAATGTCAGGAATAACCAGGATATTTAGAATTTTGTATGCAGACTGCAGTAATTCCCTCCTCTAATTTCCACATCATGCCTGACAGATTTAACTCTTGAACACATGAGAGACGGAATTATCCTTTAGAAGCTGTCCACCTAACTGCGGAACGAAGTAGAGGGTTTATGGAGGGTTTTGCTGTCCATCTTCTGATGAGCTATGAGATCAGTGGGAATCAGGAAAGGCATGAGCAGGATAATTTATTGAGACTAGGCCACCTTAACAGAGCCTATTCCCTGTCACCTAATGTGGTTTATGAGGGTCAATATCTGCTGCCCTGAAGCTGCCTCGGCTCCTCTTAACATTTGGAGCCATTCGTAAAATTGTAAATGTGATGTGGCCCACAGGTGGTCTTCTTGCATTACACTTATGCTTTTTAAAGTGTGACGATGGCCTTCCTGCTAAACTGCTAAATGAAATGACTTGTAATGCTGCTTGCTGTGTTTCATCACCTATCTTGTTTTGGTCAAAACAACACGCAATGGTAGCTTATGTGTCAGCTTGTCAGCTTTGCTTTGGAAACAACCTGCAAAAGATTGCCAGCACTAAATAGTAAAGGAGGATACGCACTTTAAATATAAACGCCATCAACACTGGAGGGTAATTTACATCACTTGACCTACATACAAGGGTATTCTGAAGTGTAGACTTCATTGTAAAGTGTTTATATGATAATAGAAAAATCTTCAATACATTATATCTCTAACACAAACCAACCAAACGGCAATTAACAACAGGGGTAAACTATCATAAAATTTGTTTTAGAGCATAATAAATGTCATTTTGGGAGCAACTGACCAAATTTGTATTTTAGGTTTGAGTACATGTTAGGTCAGTGTTTTTTTTTTCAACTGTAATTATCCAGGCGAGTCAATGCAATGGCAGCCTGACAAGTTGGAAAGCCACTTTGGGAAAGGGAATGAGGGCTTTTTCACCTCATGGCACCAAAGAAGTGTCATGCTGTGAGATTCCATCTAGCAGAGAACAGCCACCCGGATGCTGTCTGATTAGTGTAAACTTATGAGAAGCTGCCTAGGCCAGAAATTAATTCTCTACTTGTACATACAGAATATACAGTACATGTATACTTCACTAGCAAATACATGCACCGTACACTTTGCCTGCACGTACGTATGTACTGGTACTGTACACTTGCACATACATAAACAATTAACTTGAACAAACTACTACTTCACTACTTCACTTCACTTACGCATATACATAGATACACAGTATGTTTTTGAGCCAGGCCAGTGGTGCACACTCAAAAAGTCTAAGTTTTCAGTTATCCAGTGAAATTTATCAACATGTGGAGATATTTCTTGTTCTCAGATGATGAATTCTACTGATTTTGGTCATCCCCTGACTTTTTCTTTAGCAGTTTGTTTAGGTTTACTTATCATACACTGAGCTAATTGAATTGGAGACCTTTTGTAACAAAGATGTGTAAGAATTCCTTTCTAAATATATAGATTAAATAATACTAAAAAGGTTTACCCCCCCAAAAAAGGAAACTATACCTAGCCATGAATAAAATATCCTGTAATACTTGCTGTCTCCTTTCAATTTGCATCTTGATTTTCTTCAAGTTTCATTTTTGAACTTTCCTCTCTCTATTTTAGACTAGAGTCTTGGCTCCTCCCAGATATGTCTGTGCATTCGTTGCTGTCCATTACCAAACGCCTACATATCTATGTGTAGCAGCTGATGAGTTGCTTTTTGGACTATTGAAAAATGGAACTGACTTCTCACGTGCAATGTGAGTGTACCAGGAACACACAGAGCCATCATCACCTTGCTACTGTGTAATCCTGGCCTCTGGCGCTCTAATCATATCCTGCGGTCTGCAACAGGAGATTGTGAGGCTACATTTATAATCAACCCCTGGTTGACAAGATCCAAATACCCCTATCCGACTGTTGAATTTCAACTAGAATGAAATTGCATATGTTTTTGTCTGCAATACACAAGCTCAGTGAATCACTTGCCCTGTGTTTGGCAAAAAATGCTTTCAGGATATAATAGGGAGCAAGCACATTAATGATTCAGAAGACCACTTGTCAAACAACCATTATTACCTCCTCTCCCATAAGTCATTTCTTCTTTTAAATTGGCCAGGCTGTTAGAATCATTCTTCCTTAAAATGGGTGATTTGGAAGCAATCCATGCTTTAAAAGCCTGTGCTACAAATCATGAAAGGTAGGTACACATCTCTGCTTCAGATGCTCAAATCACCCAGAGAAAAGACTCCAAGCTGCTTTTAGGCATCAGATAAAAGGAAAACATGTTCAGGGTTGCTGATTTAGACATGAGGTCATGTGTAACAAAGACATCTGGTGACAGAGAGAAGGAAAAGAGGGAGGGAATGCTTATTTTCATGCATGCATTTATCAGAAGGGTTTTCCATCAGAGTTTGAATCTACAGCTGCATACCTGTAGCTTAATCTCATTAAGAATTCTCTCTAATTTAACTCAGAGTACATTCGTTCAGGAAGACCTAACTGTTATACAGTTAT